>NC_000073.6:3139420-3169385 GCF_000001635.26 Mus musculus
AGCACGTGGGCACAGGGGAATTTTTCCTGAACAGAACTCCAATGATCTAAGACCAAGAATTGACAAATGGGACCTTGTAAAATTGCAAAGCTTCTGTAAGGTAAAGGACACTGTCAATAGGACAAAATGGCAACCAACAGACTGGGAAAAGATCTTTACCAATCCTACACCTGTTAGAGGGCTAATATCCAATATATACAAAGAACTCAAGAAGTTAAACTCCAGAGAACCAAAAAACCCTATTAAGAGTGGGGTACAGAGCTAAACAAAGAATTTTCGACTGAGGAATACCAAATGGCTAAGAAGCACCTAAAGAAATGTTCAACATCCTTAGTCATCAGGGAAATGCAAATCAAAACAACCCTGAGATTCCACCTCACACCAGTCAGAATGGCTAAGATCAAAAACTCAGGTGACAGCAGATGCTGGCGAGGATGTGGAGAAAGAGGAACACTCCTCCATTGCTGGTGGGATTGCAAGCTGGTACAACCCCTTTGGAAATCAGTTTGGCACTTCCTCAGAAAACTGGACATAGTACTACCTGAGGACCCAGCTATGCCACTCCTGGGCATATACCCAGAAGATGCTCCAACATGTAAGAAGGACACATGCTCCACTATGTTCATAGCAGCCTTATTTATAATAGCCAGAAGCTGGAAAGAACCCACATGTCCCTCAACAGAGGAATGGATACAGATAATGTAGTACATTTACACAATGGAGTACTACTCAGTTATTAAAAACAATGGATTCATAAAATTCTTAGGCAAATGGATGGAACTAGAAATTATCATCCTGAGTGAGGTAACCCAATCACAAGAGAACACACATGGTATGCACTCACTGATAAGTGGATATTAGCCCAGAAGCTCGGAATACCTAAGATACAATCCACAGACCACATTAAGCTCAAGAATAAGGAAGACCAAAGTGTGGATACTTTGGTCCTTCTTAGAAAGGGGGACAAAATACCCATAGGAGGAGATACAGAGACAAAGTGTGGAACAGAGACTGAAGAAAAGCCATCCAGAGACTGCCCCACCTGGGGATCCATCCCATAGACAGTTACCAAACCCAGACACTATTGTGGATGACAACAAATGCTTTCTGACAGGAGCCTGATATAGTTGTCTCTTGAGAGGCTCTGCCAAGGCCTGACAAATACAGAGGTGGATGCTCTCAGCCAGCCATTGCACAGGGTCCCTAATGGAGGAGCTAGAGAAAGGACTCAAGGAACTGAGGGGAGTTGCAAGCCCCATAGGAGGAACAACAATATGAACCAACCACTACCTCCAGAGCTCCCAGGTACTCAACCACCAACCAAAGAGTACACATGAAGGGATCTATGGCTCCAGCTGCATATGTAACAGATGTCCTTGTTGGACATCAATGGAAGGAGAGTCCCTTGGTCCTGAGAAGGCTCAATGCCCCAGTGAAGGGGAATGCCAGGACAGAGAAGTGGGAGTGGGTGGGTTGGTGAGCAGGGGGAAAGGGGATAGGATAGGGGGCTTTTGGAGGGGAATCAAGGAAAGGGGATAACATTTGACGTGTAAGTAAAAAAATATCTCATTAAAAAATAAATTAACATGAAAAAAAAAATGGTCGAGTGGTGGTAACACCTGTCTTTAATCCCAGGACTCAGAAGGCAGAGGCAGGTGAATCTCTAAGTTTGAGGCCAATTTGGTCTACCAAATGAGTTCCAAGACAGCCAGGGCTACATAGAGAACCCAGCAGGGTTGGGAAAGCCTCTCTTAGTGAAGACAGTAAGCCCTGGACTTCATTTCCCAGATACACCTAGGCACATTAGTTGTTGTTGCATGCTGGGACATGCATTTTGAAGTTCCCTTTTCCATTATACCTTCAGGCTGAGACTCTAAAGCAGGGTAGAGCAGCGAAACGATAATGTATTTGCATGGTATGCATAGACACAGCACACACAGAAGGGAAATTGAGGTAGGTTGTTTACCCAGTGGTACACATGCACAGTCTACATATATTCTGCCCTGGCTAGGCTTGTGACTTGTGACACCTGTGCAGATTTGCAGTGCTAGAATCTGCGGAAGTAACATATGTGGGACTAGTAGTACATTATCATTTATGCCTATGAAGCAGTTACAAAATCACAGAATAAATGCTCTGGGGGTCCTCAGGAAGAACCTCTGTCACCATAAATTTCTACGGTGATATATCGCAGACATACTTATAACATATGTAGCCCTGCTTCCATGACACCACTCTTACAGTCGTGTTGCAGGAATCTTTCTGGAATAAACACTCCCACACCAAGGACAGAGAAAGAGAGGAGACGTTTGTGACTAGTGGAGCAAAGCCTGGTTGACCTGATCCCAGGATGACCGCCTTAAAGGACCTCGTCTTAGATTCAGTTTTATTGTCTTTTTATTTGAGGGATTGGTTAAAGCTATCCTGAAACAAGATTGCCCTCCTCCCCGCCCTGGAAAAACCCTAACTCTAACCCTGAGTCTGTCAAGAACTGATGCAGGCAGGTGTGTCCATGCTCTTGGATTTCCCTTGAGACCTTTGAGAGCAATGGAAGTAGGTGGCCAGACATGATCTCAAAAGGAGAATAACAACACTCTAAGTACAAGTGGAAGAATTTCTGGTGGAAAGAGGTCTGTTTCTTGGCTGTTGGGCCAGTGTCATTTTGAAAGTCCTATTTTCTCTACTTGACCTAAACACTGAAGGTGTGTGAGTTTCAAGTTAATTCTCTCTGTGGGTAGGAAAGGTTTTTACCAAGCCTGGGGGAACAAAAGCAAACACCACAACCAGCAAGTTTCAGTCCCCTTCACTTCATAGAACATCAATAAAGTCCACTTCTACATGTGTAAATAGCTAGGACCTCTGTTTTCCAGTCAGCATGTGGACCTTGGGTCCCTGGTTAGGATTGTTCCCAGCATACTGCAGACAGGCTTTGCTAGGTTGCTGGCTCCATGCTGGCAACATCAAGACCGCAAAATATGTTTGCAATGAATTTTGTAGGGTGTTTTTCCAGGTGGGTTGTTTAATAAGCTTGCCAGACTAGGCTGGGAGCTGACATCACTAGAATAACTATTTTCCTATCTGTGATAATCAACCAGCCTCCTGATTTTCAGTAGCCCCTCCATTTGCTGTTCCTTTTCTTTCTCCTGGTTTCTATGAAGGGAGTTCCTGGCACCCAGAGTATAAACATCCCCTCTTGGTAGTAATGGAGAGGACTGCAGGGCTGGGTCTGCATGGGTGTCTGGTCTGCTAGTTGGTTTCCCAGACTCACTCTACCTTGACTCTGTGAGCCACAGCTGAGGACCAGGGCCAGCAGATAGCTTCTAGGACCTGTAGGGTTTGGTTTCTTTTTTAACTGCTTTGTCCCTGAGGTAAGAAGTCCCCTTTATTGATACATTGTTACCTCAAGTGTCTTGATATGAGGGGCTATTCTTCCTGTTGTGGGCTTCAGCTCTGGTCCACAAAAGGTTCCATATCTAAATTAGGGAGCAGTTCATCCTATAAGTCTGCCTGTAAGAAGAAAATCTCCTTTATAATTTCCCTGAAATTATAGAAGGACTCTCCCTCCTCTCCAGGCAAGTGTGTGGCTGAATTTCTGATCTGGTTACATAGATAGCTGTCACCTTCTTGGAGGGAGGTGGGGGGAGGCTGACATTTCCTCAGTGGCACATCAGAAAGGGTTCTACCTGGGAATTCAGCAGCTGAGTAAAGTCTGTTGAGCATCCCCATGTAGTTGAGTCTGGCAGAGTTGACTGGTCTGCAAAGGTCAGTGAACACTGTGTCTAGGTGGATACCACCAGAGGAGCAGGATCAAGTGGCCTTCCAACTGCCTCAGAGGCATGTGGTGCTGGCAGTTGGAGCCGGTAGTGAGGTGGCATCACAGGCAAATTTTCATACTTGGGGAAAGCTAATGGGGTGCTTCCTTGGTGTCTTCAAGCAGTCAATATGACCTGGGACTGAGAAGGTACCAGTATCTGGTAGCAAAACCATCCTAGTGAGTCTCAGGCCAAGAAACACCATGAATCAGTATATTAGGAAGTGGTCTGAGTGGCCAGGTAGTCTCAAACAGATCTCTTAGATGCTGTTAATCAGCGTGAATCTAGAGCTCCCTCAGGTGGTCAGCCAACATTAAAGGAAGGCCAGTCAATCTCACACAGTCTTTCATTTAAAGGACTTCATCTTTATTCCATAGCCAGCCATAAAGCCTCCTTTAATGTTGCTCATCATGGCTTGTAAGACTGGGTCTCACACTGGGACTGTGGAGACTCCATGATTAGAAGAGTTCCCTAACCAGGAGCTTGAGAAGGTTCTATGTGCCTACCCAACTGTGGTGCGTGGGGTGGGGCAGTAAAGACCAGCTTCTCCCTTAAGCAGGTGTCTGCCTGGGCAGCCCCCCAGAAACAATTTAAGGGGTCTTACTTTAGATCCACATGTATATAAGAAGGCTAGGCTCATTCCATGCCAGGCTTTAAATTGGCAGTTAACGAGACTAAGCCTAAATCTCTGTTTCCAAGAACTGGACAAGTCCAGGCCTCAGAAGCTGCCCCACCACCTGGCTTGAGGCAAGGAAAAGGGTCAGCAGCAGTTTCCAGGCATCCCCCAGCAAGTGTCCAGCCCCCATACCCTGGTAATGGAATGTCTGAAGAGATGGACCCAACAAACTAACATAGAGGTCACATACCCCGGATTCCCTAATGTGTTTTAAATCAGTCCTGCAAGTTTACTTGAGTGTCTCTGTATTCTGGTAATGGGAAACCCCAGCATGCTGGACTTCTGCAGAATAAAACATTCTTTGCATTTACACACTATTTGAGTCCAGGGTATCTTTAGCGAATCATGTACCCTTACATTTATCCTCATGCTTGGTTACCTCCTATTACTGAAGGGGACTACCCATTCAGGTGAGATGACCTCAGTTGAACTGCAGGTTGGCGCTCAATCGAATCCCACACCCACAGGGCACTCAGTCAAATCCTTTACCCACAGGTCCATGGGACCATTACAAGCATTCACACATTCATTCGTAAATTATCCACTCCCATTTTAAATTCCTAGCCTATTTCTCTGACCACTCTACCATTGCTTTTGGAGACCAGTGCCACCACAGTATACCATTATGGCTTAGGATGCAGTCTCTTGCAGGATGACCAAGCCCATGCTGGCTTTTTCTGCCCATCTCCCCAGGGATCCTTACCTAAGATGGCCAACCTAGTCTTCTCATCTTCCATTCCAGTCTTGACTCTCATGGTCACCTCGGCCATTCGAAGGGAGCTCAGCAGTCCAGCTGGAGCCTTATGCTTCCCAGTTCCAGAGACTTTCAGTGGGCTGAGAGACCAGGAAGTGGCAGCCTCTCCAGACCACCTGGAGACCTGGTAAAGAAGATCTCACTGGGGCCTTCAGAAATATAGTGGGACTCTATGGAATAAGTACTCCTACACTGTTGTGTGTTCCTGATGCTGTTTGAATTCTGATATTCTGCTTCCCCAAGAGAGGTTCTGCCCAACCAGCAGTCAATCTCATGCGATCTCATGTGAACCTTCTCCCATTCTATCTGGTCAATAAAGCCTGTGATTGGACCATGGAGGGCAAAGGTGAGACAGGGGGTTGGGAGAGTGACAGATAGAGAGGAGGAGGAAGCAAAGGTGGAGCAGAACCATGTAGCCAGGAGAAACCTCAAGTAGCAAAGGGTCTTTAAGCAGTGCTTTAAGTAAATCACTAAATAGGTAGGTAAATTATATCTAATAATTGAGGGTTTTAACCTTATTTTATTTCACTTGCACACTCCTCTGTAGGACCCCCATTAGCTGTACAACTGTCAAGGTAGTGGGGCTTCAGGTGACTGAACTTGTGACTGGTGGGCATCCATTTGGAGACACCAAGTACATTGTCTCTTGAATAACACAGGTGCTGAATGGTAACCAACACTTGACAAACCTTCCTCCTCCTTTACCCTTCAACCCTGTGACCACTGACCTCAGAGCAATGGTACCTGGCAGGACATGGGAATAATAATCCTGTCATTTAATGCCCTGGAGGGCTGCTCATTGAGTGGTATGTCATGTATTTAACTTTCACAATTGTTTCATCCCCAAGACCAAAAAGAAAGCGCAGAAAAAGTGACCAGGCTGTATCTTGGGTGAGGCTATAAAATGTACTCTCTAGAAAGGAGACAGCATAAATGACAAGAGAAAGACTCAAATGTGCCTTTCCATTCCCATTTCAAGATTTCCTAACAAACTTTTCTGACATGAGACATAGTAGAAGAAACAACTGCCTATTTTAGTGTCACCTCCCATAAACTATTCTTTCTGATAGTTTTTTTTTCTCCTGCCTCTGGACAGCTGTGTGTTCGAGATTTGGTTGGCTTTTAGTTTTGCCCTTGTTTGTGGCGTGGGTTTCTTTGTTTTAATGATTAGCATGTGACTGTGTGTTCCATGGTACACATGTGGAGGTCAGAGGACAACTTGGTAGAATTGGCTCTTCCACAGTAAGACCATGCTTTTTTTACTTCTAGTAGTCATCTTTGCCTCCCCCTATTTAAATGTGTGATTCTTGGTTGACAACTTGACTACACCTATAATTAACTAAAACCTAAGTGGCTGGGTACACCTATGAGGGACGTTTTGTTCTGGATCATTAGAGATGGGGAAAGACCCTCCTTAGATCAGTCACCACACCTGCTAGCATATAAGACATGGAAGAAGGAAGTTTTGACTCTTTGCCTCCTTGCTCTTTCTCTCTCTGTCAAGTTCATTCCTTCACTGGCATTAGACCCTACTTTGGGGGAATTCAGACATGTACAGAAGACCAGATGAGACATCTAGCCTGTTGAACTGGATTCTTGAACTTTGCACTGGTAAACAGCCATTGTTGGACTAACTGGACCACAGCCTGTAAGCCACTCTAAAAAATGTGTAAGCTTCAGAAAGGTCCTAATGTCTCAACCATGTACTCTTCTCTCTCCCAAGCCTGCTGAAAAGGAACCATCCCCAGACAGAAGTTTCCAATTGTAAGGTGAAGGTCAGCTGCCATCTAGTTATTAAAGATCTTGTGAGGTCATCCTTTTTCTTTTCTCCCTTAATAGCAGTTGGCCCTGGAATTGCTCCACAAAGATGTGTTAGGGGCACACAGCAGGCTCTCCACTGACCAGCCTTCTGTTAATGCACTGACTCATTTGGAGAACTGTTCAAATCCTCCTGTAGGTTCTGCTTTTCTAAGAATTTGATGGTGCAGGAAAATGCTTCCTAGATGCCAGTTTAGTTTGTTTCTTTGGTCTAAGCATTTGTAATTTTGGGATAATTTATAGGTTTTTTTATTTATGTGTATATGTGTGTCTGTATGTATGCCCTATGTCTGTGTTGTTACCCAAAGACCAGAAAAGGGCTTAAAATCCCCAAGAGGTGAACATATGGTTAATTTTGAACCACCCAACATGGATGCCTAGAATCTAATTTGCATCCTTCATAAAGCCAGAAACATTCTAAACCACTGAGCCATCTCTACAGCCTGTGATTACTTCTTTAAAATACCATTAGTACTTAAAAAAAAAAAAAAAAAGATTAAGTGAGCTAGGAATATAGCTCAGTGACATTTGCTGAGAGTACAGAAAGTTCTGTCTTCAGTCCCCAGTACTGAGAAGGAATGATGTCTGAGCAAGACAAGGACCAATGAGGAGTGGCACACTCCTGTACAAAAGGACTGTATTAGCTAATCTGCAGTCACTGCTCTCAAGTGCCTAACAAGAAGGAAGATAAGCATCCATTTTGTCTCACACTTTGAAGGAACTGGGAAAGTTTGAGAAGGAAATGTTGACAAATGTGCATTATGGTTATCTTAGTTACTGTTCTATTGTGTAAAGAGATACCATGACCAAAGCAACATATAAAAGAAACACTGGGGCTGGTGAGATGGCTCAGTGGGTAAGAGTACCCAACTGCTCTTCCGAAGGTCAGGAGTTCAAATCCCAGCAACCACATGGTGGCTCACAACCATCTGTAACAAGATCTGACTCCCTCTTCTGGAGTGTCTGAGGACAGCTACAGTGTACTTACATATAATTAATAAATAAATAAATAAATAAATAAATAAATAAATAAATAAATAAATAGCACACGGTGGCTTTCAACCACCTGTAATGAGATCTGATGCCCTCTTCTGGTGAGTCTGAAGTCAGCTACAGTGTATTTATAATAATAAATAAATCTTTATTTATTTATTTATTATTTATAATAATAAATAAATCTTTTTAAAAAAAAAGGAAAGAAACACTGAATTAGGGGGTTGCTTACAGTTTTAGAGGGTTAGTCCATTATCATCATGGTAGGGAATGTGATAGCATGCAGGCAGGCTAGCATGGTGCTGGAGACATAGCCAGGAGCTATATCCTGATCTACAGACAGCAAGCAGAGTCTGAGATTGAGACTGGCAAGGACTTTTGAAATCTCAAAGCACACCCCCAGTGACACACCTTCTCCAACAAGGGCACACTTTCTAGTCCTTCCCAAACAATTCCATTTCCTGATATCTAAGCAGAAAAGTATATGAAACATTGTTGCCATTTTCGATCATACCACCACTCTGGTAGTTTTAGAGCTTCTGAGAAGATCAAAAGTTCTAGTTAGCCAAGCCATGGCGGAGCACACCTTTAATCCCAGTCCTTGGAAGGCAAGGGCAGGTGGATCTCTTGAGTTCCTGGATGGCTAGGACTACAGAGAGAAACCCTGTCATGGGGGGAGGGGGCAGAGGGGGTGAGTTCAAGGTCACTTGGGAGGCAGAGATAAGTCTGGTCTACACAGTGTGTTCCCAGAATGTCAGGCCTATGTAGAAAGACCCTGCCATCTAGGCTATGTAATACCAAACAGTGTTTTGAAACTTGTATAGATTCTGGAATAACTAAATCAAGTTGACCTATAATCCATCCCTTCCCAATACCGCTAGCCTAGCTGTGGTGTTGTGCCTTTAATCCCAGCACTCAAGAAGCAGAGGCAGCCAAATCTTTGTGAGTTTGAGGTCAGCCTGGTCTACAAAGTGAATTCCAGAATAGTCAGGGCTACACAGAAAAACCCTGCCTCAAAAGGGGAAAAAAGGAAATCAGGCTGTATGCAAACCTGTAAAAACATTTTCTTAATTAGTGATTGATGGGGGAGGGCCTAGCCCATTGAGGTTGGTACCATCCCTGGGCTCCTAGATGCTATAAGAAAGCAGGCTGAGCAAGCCAATAAGCAGCAACCCCTTCCTAGCCTCTGCATCTGCTTTTGCCTCTGAGTTCTAGCACTTCTTGAAATTCCTGTCCTGACTTCCTTCTATTATGAGTAATGATGTGGAAATGTATCCCAAATAATCCTTTTCTTTCCCAAGTTGGTCATGGTGTTTCATCGTGGTAACTATAACCTTAATGTGTCTGTCCATCTATGTCCAGCTGCTTCATGTTTACTTGGATTCTCTAGAATCACAGAACTTATAGGTAGTCTCTATATAGTAAGAGAATGTATTGATGACTTACAGTGTGTAGTCCAACTCCCAACAATGGTCAGCAACTGCTGTGAATGGGAGTTCAAAGATCTATCAGTTGCTCAGTTGCACAAGGCAAGCAGTCGAAGAAGAGAAAGAGTAAATATTCCTTCTTCCAATGTCCTCCAGCAGAAGATGTAGCCCAGATTAAAGGTGTGTGCCATCACTCCTTTAATCCCAGATGACCTTGAACTCAGAGATCTCCCAGTCTTAATCTTCTGGAATTCATAGCCACTATGCCTCAAGATCTCCATGCCAAGATCCAAGTCAGAAACTTGTATCTCCCAGCCTCCAGATTAGGATCACTGGTAAGCCTTCCAATTCTGGATTGTAGTTGACAACCAGGAATAACCACTACACTTACTGGAGCAGAGAGTCACTGCCACAGTAATTAGTGTCCTCTCTCATTTGGCTTTAACATGAATTCCCATGGTGTTTCCTCACTAACAGCAGTGATCCTAGAAAATCAGTTCTGCTAGGGAAGGCTTTGAATTGTGCTTAGTTTTACCTTCTGATTCCCTTTAAAAGAAACAAATGAGGGCTGGAGAAATGGCTCAGTGGTTAAGAGCACTGACTGCTCTTCCCGAGGTCCTGAGTTCAATTCCCAGCAACCACATGGTGGCTCAACAGTCAAGAACACTTGCTGTTCTTACAGAAGACCGTAGTTTGGTTACCAGCACTCACATGGTGGGTCACAACCATCTGTAATTCCTGTTCTAGGTGATCAATGCCTTCTTCTGACCTCCATTGGCAGCAGGCAGGCGTGTAAGGCACATACAGAAATGCAGTCAAAATATGAATACACCTAAAATAAATAAATTTGCTTTCTTATTATTTTTTCTTTCAAATATGGAATCATCTCATGAGGCCAACAATTTAGCTATTAGAAGAAGCATTTATGGACTGAGCTTTTGAGATGTTGACAAATAACAAAAGTGCATCTCCTCACCCTGACAGAATTGGTGAGGGTAAGTCTGACCAACCACAGGGCTCTGGAGGAAAAGATGTCAATGATTTAACAGACTGGTCTAGAACAACACCCACCAATACAGAAATACTATTTGTGAGACCTCAAAAGAAGAGCCTCTTCTCATGTCAGGACTGCGGGAAGGCCTTTAGTCATGGGACTCAGCCTAGTCGGCATCAGAAAATTCACACTGGTGAGAAGCCCTCTGAATGTAAAAACTGTAAGAAAGCCTTCCTGTGGCATAATCAGTTTACTCAACACCAAAATATTCACACTGGGGAGAAACCTCATGAATGTAACATCCGTGGAAAGGCCTTCTGCCTTTTGGGTTTGAGCTTTGTAATTTATAAGAAAATTCATACTGGTGAAAAACTATACTTATTTAAAGACTGTGGGGAACCCTTTAGACGAGGTGATGAATCTTGTCTGCATCAGCAGCTTCATACTAGGGAGAGAGACTATGAGTGTAAAGATCGTGGGAAGACTTTTAGCCATCTCTATAAACTTCTGCAACACAAGAGAATCCACAGTGATGATAAGCCCTATGAATGTAAAGTCTGTGGGAAGGCCTTTATTTGTATTTCCAACCTCAGTCAGCATAAGAGAATCTGCACAGGTCAGAAACCCTTTGAGTGCCAAGAGTGTGGGAAGTCCTTCACTACAACCAACTACCTCACTCAGCATCAGATGACTCACACTGGGGAGAAGCCACATGAATGTAGGGAATGTGAGAGAGCCTTTTAATGGGTTTCAAGCCTGGTTAAACACAAGAGAGAGCATTCAGGTGAGAAACCCTATAAATTTGCAGAATATGGGAAGGTCTTTAATTGTGGCTATCACGTCACCCAGCATGAGAGAATTCACACTGGGGAAAACCCCTTAGAAATGTAAGGACTAAGGGAAGACCTTTATATACAGATCAAGCCTTCCTAAATGTGAGAGAATTCATACTGGAGAGAAAACCCGTGAGTGTGAGGAATGTGAGAAGGTCTTTAGTCATAGCCACCAGCTTAGACAGCATGAGAAAATTCACACGGCAAAATGGTGTAAAGGAGTGTGGGAAGGTTTACAATAATATAAGCTATCCCAGAGAACATCCGAAGACTCACAAACATTGAAAGCATTGACTACAAAGAGCTTACCAAGGCCTCTGGCATACATCTTTTCTTTCTTTGGTGAGTAATTTATCTTAAGCCAGCCTTCCATGTTCATTCATTTTCCAGAGGTGAATTTGGGAGAGTTATAAACATCACTTTTCTTAGTGGTCACATCCTTCCATACTGGCATTTTTACTGAATAAGTTGGTTGATAAATTCATAGAAGCCCACCAACACTATTTCACCATTTACTACAGTTCAGGCTCATTCTAGGGAGCAGCCCTGCTCATGTGACACTCTTAGGAAAGACAGCCTTAAGACTTGGCAATGGGGCTGGTGAGATGGCTCAGTGGGTAAGAGCACCTGACTGCTCTTCCAAAGGTCCGGAGTTCAAATCCCAGCAACAACATGGTGGCTCACAACCATCTGTAGCAAGATCTGACGCCCTCTTCTGGAGTGTCTGAAGACAGCTACAGTGTACTTACATATGGTAAATAAATAAATCTTAAAAAGACTTGGCAATGTACCATGCCAGCTAACATTACTGTCCCACCCCTTTGCTCTCTGTGGCACTCACTAGCTGCTCACCACCCCTGATAAACTTATCATACACTGAAGAAAAGCAATTGAAAATGCATTTAAGACACCTTGCTAATCAAGCACCACAGTTTTAACCCAACCTTCCTCAGTGTTCTGAGAACACACCCTCTAGCCTGGGCAAAATCCAACACAGTTATTCAGTAATAAAATAATAAAATGTTGAGTGTCTCACATAATTTCTTGACTAATGGCCAGGTGTGGTAGCAAGTGCCTGTGATCTCAAGAGGCTGAGATAGGAAGATTTAGAGTTCAAGGCTAGCCTGAGCAAAATACCAGATTCCAGACTCACCTACATAGCATAACCCAGTCTCAAAAACAAAAAGAACAAGAAGAAAAATATTGTTTCAAAAGTGAGAATCAGTGGTTGTATTGAGTACACTTTAGCACCATTGTGATATTGAAGAGTCTATTATTCTATGATTATACTAGGTACACTGTCATACCATCTTGAAGTTCAGAAATCAGAACCTAGGCCGGGCATGGTAGCGCAAGCCTTTAATCCCAGCACTTGGGAGGCAGAGGCAGGAGAATTTCTGAGTTCGAGGCCAGTCTGGTCTACAGAGTGAGTTCCAGGACAGCCAGGGCTATACAGAAAAACTCTGTCTCGAAAAACCAAACAAAAACAAACAAAAAAAAATCAGAACTTTTCAGAGTTAAAAATGAGTAGTTATATCGAACCTATTTTCACGCCACTGTAGAGTTGAAAAATCAGTGATGGTATGGAAGTGCTTTTGCACTGTCATAAAGTGGAAAAGAATCAGTTATACTTGCTATACTTTTGTGCTGTTGTAAAGCTGAGAATCAGTGTCTGTGTTGGGTGTGCTTTCACAGAGTTGACAAAGCCAGTGGTCATACTGGGTCTGCTTTTCAAAGCTTCCATATTGACATTTTAGATCAGTGGTCATATTGAACATGCTTTCACACCATTACAAAGCTGAAAATCAATAGTTACACAGATACACTTTCACACCATATAAAATTGAAAAATCAGTAGGTGTGTGTGTACACACGTTTACACTACTGTGATTTGAAAAAGCTATGGTTGTATGGATAGCTTTTGTGCCTTCATAAAGCTGAAAAACTAAAAGCTAAAACCTCCATAAATCAAGACAATATGTGTCAAGAATGTGTGTTCTGTGCATTCCATGTGCATAAAGATAATCACACTGGAAATTAAATGGTCCATGTAAACTCCTTGAGACAGTCTCCTGAGAGACAGCTCCCTAAGTAATGCCTATTTTTGTTCTTGTGGTCATTACCATTAGTGTTGCTGTTCTTGAGCCATTCCAGGAAAAGCCCCTGTGGATGCAGTAAGGTTTAGCAAAGGCTCCTTATTGCCCAGTTCTGAATACACCATACCAATATCCGAAGGGACCCAGAACCACTACCAGGGACCCATTCACTACCAGGAGAGATGGGCTTTCCCTTCCCCACCATTGCTTTGTAAGCAGGAAATAGATGTGATGAGAAAGAAGGGACAATGAAGTGATAGGAGAGCCAGAGGGATTGATTAGCAACAAGAAAGTGAGGACCATGGTGCAGAAGAACACCGAATAATGCAAGGCCATGCACAAAGGCAGTGTGATGACTTCTATAAACTCAGTCCAGGGAGTCGCACTATTGGTGTGGCCCTGTTGGAGTAGGTGTGTCATTGTGGGTGTGGGGTATAAAATCCTGATCCTAGCTGCCTGGGAGTGAGTCTTCTGCTAGCTGCCTTTGGAACAAGTGGAACTCTCAGCTCCTCCAGCCCCACATCTGCCTAGATGCTGCCATGCTCCCACCTTAATAATAATGGACTGAACCTCTGAAACTGTAAGCTAGCCCCAATTAAATGTTGTCCTTAAAAGAGTTGTCATGGTCATGGTGTCTGTTCACAACACCAAAACCCTAACTAAAACAGGCAGTGTGGCTAGTGTTCAGATGAGAACAAGACATAATGACCCAGCTTAAGGCCAGATATGCTGGACCATGACCTTAACCCAGCACTTAGGAGGCAAGTGGATATCTGAGTTCTGTGGGTTCGAGACCAGTCTGTCCTACATAGTAATTTCTAGAACAGCCAGGGATCTGATGTTTGTCAGGGCCTTATGCTTGTCAACTGAGCCATCTATCTCAGGCCCTTTTTTATAACTGGGTCTCACTACATAGTCTAAGCTGGTCTTCAACTCCGGGCATTATCCTGCCTTAGCCTACTGTTCTGAGATGACAGTAATACATCAACCTTCCTTTGATTATCATACTTGTTTTTCTGATATATAAACAGGGTAGGAGTGCAGCTCAGGAATAGAGCAGTTACATGGAAGATGCAAGTCTCTGGCTCTGATGCCCACCCATCACAGCAGAAAAAGTTCACATTTTGATAAAGTTTCAATAGTAAATTTTGTGTTCACCCAGTCTCTACATGTTATTTCTGGTTTTGTGTGTGTATAACTGAGTGTATGTACATGCACCACATGCTTTCAGGAGCCTGCAGAGGCCAGAAGGAAGTGCTGGATCCCTTAGAGTAACAGAGAGTTGAAGCACCACGAGAATGCTGGGCATCAACGAGAATGCTGGGCATCAAACCCAGGTACTGTAGCAAGTTTAATAACGGAGCCATCTCTCCAGCCCATACTTGTTTTTTTTTGCTTGTTTGATATTCCCTCCCTGCATCACCATGAAAGCTGAGCTGACCTCAAACTTGTGATCCTTCTACCAGAAATATGTTTCAGGTATCAGCCATCATACCCAGCATGTCTCTGAATCTTATAGGAATTGAGCATTAGGCCATCTAGCTGGGTGTGGTGGCATGCACTACAATCAGCACTCAAGAGGTCAATACAGGAAGGTTGCCTGAGCTGGAGACCAACCTAGTTTAAATAATGAAACTGTGTTTTGGGGGAAAAAAAAAAAGATGGCAAGATGGCTCAGCTAGTCAAGGCACTTGCTACTAAGTCTGATGACCTGAGTTCAAGCCTGAAGCCCACATGGCAAGACAGAACTGACTCCCACAAGCTGTTCTCTGGTGTCCACATGCACACATAGCACAGATGTACCCACATACACACACAGAAAAATAAAGTCATATTTGTTCAAACCTCATTTATTTCACTTAACATAATATACATCCTCCAAGTTCATATACATGTTGCCACAGATGAACAATGCACTATAGATCTGTAAAATGTTTAAAAAAATTTAATGTTTTCATCACAAAACATAAACATAGGGTTGGGGGGTGTAGCTCAGTTGGTAAATTGGTTGTCCAAATGTGCTTAAAACCCTGGCATAATGTTTAGCACCACAGTAACTGAGCATGAAGATAGGCCAGAGGTGGCACATGCCTTTAATCTAAGCACTCATGGGGGAGATCTCTGTGTTCAAGGCCAGCTTGATCTAACTTACTGTAGTAAGTTACAGGGATAGCCAGAACTACATCAAGAAACCCTGTGTCTTGAAAAACAGAACAAAAAACAACAACAAGCACAGTCCACACTTATAATACCAACACTTGGAGAACTGGTGACAGAAGGGTCATGAGTTCATGATAGTTCTCAGTTATGATACTGTTTATGGGTGGGGGAGGGGATACAGGGGCCAACAAGATGCCTCAGTGGGTAAAGCTGTTGCCACAAAAGCCTAAATACCTGAGTTCAATCCATGAAAAGTGGAAAGGGAGAAGGAACCTATAAAGTTGTCCTTTGAACTCCACAAACACTGTGACACATGTGTTTTCTCTCTCTCCATAAATAATAATGTTCAGAAGATCAAGTTCAAGTCTGACCTTAGCCATAGAAGACTAACTGCCCAAACATAAAAAGAAACATATATTAATCAGTTTTTTTAACCATTCTATAATATGTAAATACCTAAATTTTGCTGTCAGTTAAATAACTAAAGGGACTAGGGATGTGGCTCAGTGGTAGAGTACTACTTGCCTAGCATATGCAAAATCATGGATCCAATTTCAATACACACACCAAAAAAAAAAAAAAGGTTAAGGAATTTGCTCACAAAATTACAATGATATAAGTCCCAAAAAGAGAAGAAGAAAAAAAAAGAAAGTAAGAAAAGAAGTCCCATCTACAGCCCACAAATATTCAAACTTTTCCTTGACCTAAAGATACCTACAAGAGATTAGGTCAGTGATGGAGCATTTGCCTCAGACGCACAAGACTCTAAGTTCAATTCCCAGTACTGCCTTCCCAACCCGCCCCACACACACACACACACAGAGAGAGAGAGAGAGAGAGAGAGAGAGAGAGAGAGAGAGAGAGAGAGAGAATAAAAGGAAGGGAAAGAGGGAGGAAAGGAAAAGGGGGAAGGGAAAGAGGGAGGAAAGGGAAAGGGAAGGGAAGGGAAGGAAACTGATGCCCATGGGGTCCTGGAAGCATCCCGTTTCTCCAGTTAAGGTAAGTCAACACTGGGAGTATGTTCCTGGAGTTCCTGGAGAGTCTGGGAGCTTGAGGCTGTTGGCTGTTGGTCATTCTTCTCTTCCAAGCTGTGCTGTATCCCATATCCAAAGTAGATAGCAAATCCTAAAAGGGAATAGACAGTGAGGTGCAATTGATCACCCTTTTGCCCAGGTTCCCACTGGGGAATTCTCCACATGGCCTCAGAACCTTTCAAAGACAAGCAATTAGAAGACTGCTGGACTCAGTTACCAAAGAATCTCTTCCCCAGCAAGCTACTCACCGATCACCATCCAGATTCCAAAGCGAAACCAGGTCCCAGAAGTCATTTGCATCATCAGGTAGATATTCACAAAGATACTCAGTGCAGGAAGCACAGGCAGGGCTGGAACCTGTAAACACGGCCTATAAATCCCAGTGCACACCAGACACCTGAGCTCTTTCCCATGAATGACAGGCACAGCCCTGGGCTCTGCAATCAGTTCCTGCTCAGACTGGAGACACCATGGGATGTGCCAGAAGAGACATATCCTGAGCACTAAAACACTGACATGGGGCTTGGAAGCGAGTGCAATTTTGCGGGGGGGGGGGGGGGGGGTGCAGTCGAGACAAGGTTTTTCTATATAACAGTTTTGGCTGGCCTGAAACTCTTTGTAAACCAGGCTGGCCTTGAACTCAGAGATCTGTCTGCTTCTTTGTCACAGGTGCTGGGATTAAAGGCACATTAAAGGCATATACCACATGCCCAGCAGCAGATGTCTTTTTTTTTCATTTTTAAAATATTTTTATTAAGATTTATTTATTTCTTTTATGTATATTCGTGTTCTACCTGCATGCCAGAAGAGGGCATCAGATCCCATTACAGATGATTGTGAGCCACCATGTGGCTGCTGGGAATTGAACTCAGGACTTTAGAAGTCTTGCCAGTCTTGCAGTGCTTGCCAGTGCTCTTAACCACTGAGCCATCTCTCCAGCCCTGAGATGTCTTTTGTTTGATTGATTTTGGTTTTGCTTTTTTTTTTTTTGAGACAGAGTTTCTCTGCGTAATCCTGGCTGTGCTGGAACCCACTCTATAGACCAGGCTGGCCTCAAACTCAGAGATCTGCTTGCCTCTGCCTCCCGAGTGCTGGGATTAAAGGCACACACTACCACATCCAGCAGCAGATGCCTTATTTTTTGGACATAGAGTCTCAAAGAAGTCCCCGAACTTCTGGTTCTCCAGCCCCTGCACTTCACCTGTGCTGGGATTGTGGTGCTAGTATCAAACCCAAGACTTCATGCATTCTAAACTATTGCTCCACCAACCGACTACATTCCCACCTCCATCTGACTTCTATTCAGTACTGGGGACTGCACACAGGGTTTCATGCATATTAAGCAAGTATTCTACCACTGAATTACATCTCCCAGACTTGGGTGAGGGAACACTTTGGGATTTTTGTTTGTTTGCTCAAACTGAGCATAGCCTTGAATTCCTGAGTTCCCTTTACCTCCCTAGTATTAGAAGTATAGGTATAGAACAACATACCTGTTTTATTTTGAGACAGAATTTCACTAAACTTCTAGTCTAGAAGTAGCTGTAACCCATTTAATATGTGATCCTCCTGCCCGAGCCTTCTGAGTATCCAGGCGCTCTGCCCATTGGTGTATTGGGAGGGGGTTGTGAAACAGGCTCTTACTATGTAGCCTTTGCTGGTCTGAAATACTCTGTGTAAACCAAGCACCTCAGATTGAGAGATTACCTATACCTGCTTCTGTCTCCTGAGTTCTGGGACTAAAGACAAAGACCACCATGCCCAGCATATCCACTCGTTTTATCAGTCCCTGCCCCTTCCTTCCATGGAAAGGTGAAACGTGCTTAGACTTTAAGTCAGGCATGACCAACTCCCTAGGGTGGATTATATTAGAAGTCAGTCACCTACCTTGAAGTGGAGAGGAGTGGTGCTCTGAGGCTGTCTCCAGATGACAGTGATCACTCCGACAGTAAGAAGCAATAGTGAAGCAGCCATGGCAATCAAAACTGGGTCCCCAGAGAATAGCTGTGTGGACCACTGGGTCAGGATCAGGCACAGGAGCATCAGAAGAAAGACTACAAGTCAAGTCGGGGAGAAGTCTGTCAGAACACTGGGCTACATCCAACCAAGCCTGTCTGTTCTGTGCCTCCCGCTCTGCCCCTGACATCCACCCCATGCTATCAGCTTCCAAATGCCCAAGGAGTAAAGTCCCAGTGATCACCGAGCAGGGAAGCACATCCATAGACAATCCGGCCAGATCTCAGAGTTGGGGTGGTGTTCGTGGGGATACAGAGTGTCCTTGCAATCCCTGGCATCCCTTCTGGAGAAATAGGCTCCATGCATGAAGAAGGTTCAAGTCCAGGCTCCAGCTCCACAGCTGCACTCTCAGACTTCTCCCTCTTACAAGAGCTTAAGACCTGGTCCGGCTGGTACCTGAACGAACGATATAGCATGGGAACATTACCTGCTACCCCCATGCATACAAGTGACAGCGAGGATAAGCAACTGACTGTCTTCATGACCCCATAACACTCAGCCAAGGCGTGATGGAGTCTCACCTGAGGATCAGAACAGAGAAGGTCACTAAGGTGTAGGCCAGCAGGGTCCCTATGGACGAGAGGTCCACCAGATCACTGAGCTCAACGAGGAAAGCCATAAATGCTAAAGTGATAAGAACAAAAGGTGGGTATAAAACCTGTGAGGCATTAGCTAGTGAGCATAGCCAAGCTGATGAAAGTGGTAAGGCTGGCTGTCTTACCTGCGATGATTCCACAAAGGACAGTGGCTAGGACCGGAGTGTGTGTTCGAGGATGAACATAGGCAAGTTTCCGGAACAGGAGCCCATCCTCTGCCATGGAATACACCACCCGAGGCACAGGGAAAATGGAACCTATGAGGCTGTTATTAGGGAATAGGGACATAAGAGACCAGAGAGTATCAATGGGCAGGCCCTGCTCCTTTAGCCATGTAAGACATTTCCCCTCCCTCTCTTCTATTTCAAAGGCTGGAACAGCTGAGAATCTAGCAGCAAATGAGAAAAACCTTTGATACCAACCTGGATGAAAGGGCACATAAGGTTCCCACAGCTACTGCATAGCGAGCAGGCCCCCATCCAACGTGGATAAATGCCTGGGGCAAGGGGCTGTTGATGTTAATCTGGTAGTAGGGTATCATGAGAGTGAGTGCCCCCGAAACACCAAAATACATCAGAAAGCAAATGAAGAGTGAGGTCACGATGCCCAATGGAATGGAACGCTGGGGACAGCGGGCCTCTTCCCCTGCAGGGATGGAACGGACCTTGATTCAGAAGCACTCACAGGCTTCACTTCACACACACCTTCTCCCCTCCTATGCTCCCAAAAGCAGGCTAACTCTCCACCAGCCGTACGTGTATATGCGTTTGATAAGACAGAGGGACTACTGCTCACTCACCTGTACTCGCAATACAGTCGAACCCAATGAAGGCAAAGAAACATGTTGCTGTACCACGGAGAATCCCCTTCAAGCCAAAAGGCATGAACCCTCCAGAGCCCATTGGTCCCAAGCTGTGGCAAGAGAAAGGAGGAGGAAATAGCCAGGCGTGGTGGCACACGACTTTAAACCCAGCACTTGGGAGGCAGAGGCAGGCGGATTTCTGAGTTCGAGGCCAGCCTGGTCTACAAAGTGAGCTCCAGGACAGCCCGGGCTATACAGAGAAACCCTGTCTCGAAAAACCAAATAAATAAAAATAAATAAATAAATAAATGAATGAAGGAGGAAATCATTGCAGGGATACAGGGTATGACGGGGTATGCCTATATTCCCAGCACTCAGGAACTCAAGGCTAAAGGTTCACAGCCAACTCTAACTACATATCTCAGAGCCAGCCTGGGCTACACAGCAAGACCTTATCTCAAAACACAAAAATAGTGAAGATACAGGACAAGGGATGCTAGGAAATAGCTGAGTTGGTATAGTGCTTGCTTAGCATACATATTATGGGTTTGATCCCAACACGCCCTGGCACTTGGGAAATAGAAGCAAGAGAATCAGAAGACTGTGGCCATCCTTCGCTACATAGTAAGTTAGATACCAGGCTGAGATCCATGATGCCCTGCCTCAAAAACCACCATAAAGGAGACGTGACAGATGTCTCAGCAGTTAAGAGCACCGGCTGCTCTTCCAGAGGATCTAGGTTCAATTTAGAAATGGTAGTTCACAACCGTGTTTAACTCATTAATTTCAGAGAATCCAATGGCCTCTTCTGGCCTCCATATGCACCAGGCATGCACATGGTGCATGTACATATATCCAGTCAAAATCACTCATACAAAAATAAATATTAACAACTGCCAGAAATGAGGCTCGAGAGATGGCTCAGCAGTTAAGAGCACTGGCTGCGGGCTGGTGAGATGGCTCAGTGGGTAAGAGCACCCGACAGCTCTTCCGAAGGTCCAGAGTTCAAATCCCAGCAACCACATGGTGGCTCACAACCATCCATAACGAAATCTGACTCCCTCTTCTGGAGTGTCTGAAGACAGCGACAGTGTACTTACATATAATAAATAAATAAATAAAATCTTTAAAAAAAAAAAAAAAGAGCACTGGCTGCTCTTCCAGAGGTCCTGAGTTCAATCCCAACAACCACATGGTGGCTCACAGCCATCTGTAATGAGATCTGATGCCCACTTCTGGTGTCTGAAGACAGCTACATTGTACTCACATATATAAAATAAATAAATAAATTTTTAAAACAAACAAACCTGCCAGGCATAGTGGTGCACACCTTTACTCCTGGTAGTTGGGAGGCAGAGGCTGGTGGATCTTTGAGTTCAAGGCCAGCCTGCTCTACACAGCAAGATCCAGGACTTTTAAAGCTATATATGGAGACCTTGTCTTGAAAGAACCAAAAATGCTTATGGGGGTGGGGCAGGGCACAAGCCTTTAATGCCAGCACTTAGGAGGCTGAGGCAGGCAGATCTCAGCCTAGTCTACAGGACAGCCAAGGAAGGCTACATACACAAAGAAACCCTGTCTCCAAAAAACTAAAAGAAAAAAGAAAGAAACAAAGACAGAAAGAAAAAGGGGAAAGAAAAGGAAAAAAAAAGAGAAACAAGTCTCAAATTTAAAAATAATTTTTACATAATTATACACAACTTCCACAGTTGTGGCACAGTTTGGGGCCCAGTAACCAGACCCCTACTCTCTGCACCCCTTCCTGCCCTGAGCTAGCTGTGTTGTTTGGGACTCCTGACCTGTCAGTGTTGTTGGATTCTAACAGAGCCAGTTTGTAGTCATCCTCTGTAAGCTGCCAGTTGTGTAGCTTGCCATTAATGAGGCCAGAGAGGGAGACGAAACACAGCACCAAAAGATTCACTCCTGTGAAAACCCTGGTGACCAGGGCAGACTCTCGTGCTCCCAGGGCGAGGATTCCTGCGGGAAAGGGAATGGAAAGAAGGCAGTAAGAACCCTAACATGGCTGTGGTGGCACATACCTGCAATACCAGGACAAAAGTGGTGGAACTAAGAGTTAAATCAACCCAGATACACAAGAAGGGAGACTGTGAGTCAATGTCAAAACGCAGGCTGGACAGATGGTTCATCAATTAAGAGCACTGGCTGCTCTTGCAGAGGACCAGGGTTCAGTTCCCAGAACACATATAGTGGCTTTGATATCTCCTTTGCAGGCACCATGGCACCAGGCAGGTACTTGGTATACATAAATACATGCAGGCAGGCAAAACACATACACATAAAGTAAGACCTAATTTTTTTTTAATTTGGTCTTCATACAGAAGAAAGGCTTGCAAGATGGCTTATCAGGGGAAAAAAAAAAAAGGCTTACCAAAAAGCCTGGCAATCTGAGTTCTATCTCCAGGCCCTTACATGGTAGAGAGGACCAACTTCCACAATTTGTCCTGTGACCTCCGTATGCATGTAGAAGTAGAAGTAGAAGCTAATTCTACATTAGTGGATCTCAGCAGAAAGCTGGAGAGGGACAGGGTACCACAAACACCTGGCTTGTAACAGGGGGGAAGAGGGTACCTCTAACAACCAGTGGTTGAAAGCTAGACATGTTGTTACTCAGTATTTTACTACAGACCCACAGCCCCCAGTATAGGAAAAAACCCTGTCTCACATTCTGCCCTCCAGTGCCTTGGATTTTATATCTTCTACCAGTTCCAATCCTCCCACACACTCACCACCCCTCTCCAGCCTGTCTCACCAGTGAGAACTATCACCAGACCAAGCGCAAAAAAGTCTGGATACTTGGCCAGAAAGCTGGGCACTTGGATAGGGAAAGTCGTCTGCATGGCTTGGGAGATATGGTTCCCTATGAGGCCATCAAAAGCTGCACTCCAGGCCCGAGCCACACTGGCTGCACCTGCAAGAGGAAGCGGAACCTTCATGTACAAGCAGAAAGTGAACCCTTAGAATACAGACAGGAAGAGAAAGAAACATATCTAATCTCAATCTCTGCTGTGAGGAACAGGGGTGAAAAATCGTACACAAGATACATAATCTTTCTATTCCAGGCCGTCCAGAGACCTCTCCACCTAGGGATCCATCCCATCTGCAGACACCAAACCATGATACTATTGCTGATGCAAAGAAGCACTTGCTGTTAGGAACCTGGTATGGCTGTTCCCTGAGAGGTTCTACCAGCACCTGACCAGTACAGATGCAGATATTCATATCCAACCATCAGACTGAGCCCAGGGACCCCTGAGCTAGGGGAAGGACTGAGGGAGCTGAAGGGAATTACAATCCCATAGGAAGAACAGTATCAACTAAGTGGACCACTCAGAGCTCTCAAGAACTAAACCACCAACCAAAGAGTACACATGGAGGGATCCATGGCTCCAGATACATATGTAACAGAGGATGGCCTTATCTGACATCAGTGGGAGGCCCTTGGTCCTGTGGAGGCTCGGTGCCCCAGAGTAGGGGGATGCTAGAGCAGTGAGGCAGGAGTGGCTGAGTGGGTAAAGAAGCACCCTCATAGAGACAAAGGGGAGGGGAAGAGGGGAGATGGGATGGGGGCTTGTGGAGGAGTAACCGGGAAGGGGGATATCATTTGAGATATAAACAAATGATTAATAAAAAATTGAATTGAATTGAATTGAATAAATAAAAAGATATATGATCTCATGAGACTTTCTTGAGATAGGCATTTAGCTCTGTGGCAGAGTACTTGCCTCACACACACAAGGCCCTAGGTTTGAGCCCAGGCACTGCAATTACAAACAAAATGGTAGTCTAGGAATTTTTCAAAAATGTAGCAAGTGAACAAACACTCCAAATGATGAAGAGTCTATAAAACTAATCTCCCTGAAATATACAATGAATTACTAGCCAGCCTGCAGGCCTTTAATCCCAGGACGCAGGAAGAACAAACAAGGGAGTCTATACCATGAGTTCCAGGACAGCCAGGGCTACACAGAGAAACCCTTGTCTTCGACATTCAGAAAGAAAGAAAGAAAGAAAGAAAGAAAGAGAGAGAGAGAGAGAGAGAGAGAGAGAGAGAAAGGAAAAAAGAAAGAGAGAAAGAAAAGAAAGGAAAGGAAAGGAAAGGAAAGGAAAGGAAAGGAAAGGAAAGGAAAGGAAAGGAAAGGAAAGGAAAGGAAAGGAAAGGAAAGGAAAGGAAAGGAAAAAAGAAAAAGAATTCCTGGCAGGCTGAGTGTGGTGAAGTAGAAGCATGTATATCAGGGATTTGAGGCCTTCTTCTGTTATATATATAGCAAGGTCAAGGACAGCCTGAGCTACATGAGACCCTGTATTCATAAAAATGAAACAAGGAGTCCCGTGATCCCATTTTTAGGAGGTAGAGGCAAAATTCAGGTCATTCTCAGTTAACATAGAGAGTTCAAGACCAACCTGGCCTACTTATATAAAACCCTGCCCCCATCTCCTCACCAATGACATAGTTGAGTATTAAGTTCCAGCCAGTGATGAAAGCCAACAGCTGGCCCACTGTGACATAGCTGTAGAGATATGCGGAACCCGAGCATGGTACCCTGGCCCCAAACTCCGCATAACAGAGTCCTGACATCACTGAAGACAGGGCAGCAATTAAGAAGCAGATGATGATGGACGGTCCAGCTTTCTCTCTGGCCACCTCCCCGGCCAGGACATACACGCCTGCACCCAGGGTACTGCCCACACCCAAGGACACCAGGTCCAAAGTGGTCAGACATCGAGACAAGGAAGACTCAGACTGTTCGTTTGCCGCCAGGGGCCGCCGGCGAACCAACTTCTGGCCAAACTGATGGAGGTTCTGCCATAACATCTTTAGTGCCTGGTGGAGGGATCCAAACTCTGCTGGAAAACAAGATGAGAAATCTTGAATAATCACCTGACAGGGTGTGGTGGTTTATGCCTTTAATTCAAGCACTTGGGCGTTGTTTTTAACAAAATCTCAACCGTTGTATTTTACCAATGAAGACTCTCTAGAGCCAGATGCTGGGGTGAAAGCCTGCTAGCTCAGAGAGGCAGAGAAAGCACCCAGCTCACTTTCCTTCTCAGACCTCGTCCCAGAATGAATCCCCTCCCTCAAGCCCATCTCCAAAACACCTCCTTCAAACTCAGGTCCCTCCCTTCTACTTCCGGTATGTCTCTCTATCAGCCCTTCTGACTCCCTCGTAAACTCTATGGTTTTTTCTTTAAAATCCTATGTTCACTTCCTGTCAACGGGCTGACTCTAATCCAGTTTAAAATGTTCAAGCAGAAAACTCTTGGATTAAAGGTATTAAGACTGAGCCAGGGGGCTGGTGAGATGGCTCAGTGGCTAAGAGCGCCCACTGCTCTTCCGGAGGTCCCAAGTTCAAATCCCAGCAACCACATGGTGGCTCACAACCATCCGTAACGAAATCTCATGCCCTCTTCTGGAGTATCTGAAGACAGCTACAGTGTACTTACATATAATAAATAAATCTTAAAAAAAAATAAAATAAAATAAACACTGAGCCACACCACAACTAAAAACATGTTTTTCCAATCAATAGCATAATGTTGGGGTTCACAGTCCTGCAACATGCCAACCCCCCCCCCACACACACACACACACACAATTATGGTTCTAATTGGGTAGTCATCCATGAAGAATGTTCAGTTTGAAGATGCAGTTTCTTTCCTGAAACTTCCATTCCCAGCACAGAAAGCCAGGAAAGGAATCTCACACCTCCAAACACATCCAGGCCCCACCCACCTCTGTCCACTTAAAGTGCATGTTCAAGGTCTTTTTTTTTTTTTCCTGCTGTATTCACAGCACAAATCACTTCTCTGACCCCCAGAAATGTATTACATAACACTATGTCCTCATTAGGGTTACTATTGCTGTGATGAAACACCAAGGGTTTATTTGGCTTCCACAACACTTCTTTGATTGAAATCAGGACAGAAATTCAAACAGAGTAGGAAGCTGATGCAGAGGCCATGGATGGATGCTGCTTATGGCTTGCTCCTTGTGCTTACTCGGCCTGCTTTCTTACAGAACCCTGGATAACCAACCCACAGTGGCACTGGGATTTCTGAGTTCGAGGCCAGCCTGGTCTACAAAGTGAGTTCCAGGACAGCCAGAGCTACAGAAAAGAAACCCTGTCTCAAAAAAGCTGGGTGTGGTGGAACGTGCTTTTAATCCCAGCACTCAGGAGGCAGAGGCAGGCAGATTTCTGAGTTCAAGGCCAGCCTGGTCTACAAAGTGAGTTCCAGGATAGCCAGGGTTATACAGAGAAACCCTCTCTCAGAATAAAAAACAAACAAACAAAAAAGCAAAAAACAAAAACCACAGGGATCCATCCCATAATTAGCCTCCAAACGATGACACCATCGCATACACTAGCAAGAGTTTGCTGCAAGGACCCTGATATAGCTGTCTCTTGTGAGACTAGGCTGGGGGACCCTAGCCAAACACATAAGTGGATGCTCACAGTCAGCTATTGGATGGATCACTGGGCCCCCAAAGGAGGAGCTAAAGAGATCTGCAACCCTGTAGGTGCAACATTATGAACTAACCAGTACCCCGGAGCTCTTGACTCTAGCTGCATATGTATCAAAAGATGGCCTAGTAAGCCATCACTGGAAAGAGAGGCCCATTGGACACGCAAACTTTATATGCCCCAGTACAGGGGAACGCCAGGGCCAAAAAGTGGGAATGGGTGGGTAGGGGAGTGGGTGGGAGGGTATGGAGGACTTTTGGGATAGCATTGGAAATGTAATTGAGGAAAATACGTAATAAAAAAAATATTAAAAAAAAGAAAATGTTTAATGATTTTAGTCAATAAAATATAAAATAGTCATTCAGAAAAAAACAAAAAAACAAAAAACAAAAACAAAAAAACTTCATTTGCACAAGGGGAAATTCCAGGTGCGGCCGGACATGACCTTATAAGGGGAAAAGAAGTGTAACCTGGCTACAGGCTATGTGACCTCCTCTAGTGAGAAGCAAAGGTTAGGGTTATGTGAGCAAGGTCATACAGGCCCCGGAGCATAAATTTTCTGGTTTTGGGAATGTCTCTACCGGACTTGTGTTCCAGGCCTGCTCCCCTGGTCCCATGGCTCCCTAGCCCCACACTCCCCCCATCAATCACTAATTAAGAAAATTCCCTACAGGCCTGCCTACTGCCTGATTCTATGGAGTCATTTTCTTAACTGAGGTTCCCTCCTTTCAGATGACTTTAGCTTGTATCAAGTTGGCATAAACCTATTTAGCACATCCCAACACCCCAGAATGGCAGACACCAGCTAGAGGCCCATGAACCAAGTCCAGTTCTGACACAGTCTATCTGGAGTTAACACTGAATTCATAAATTGATGGCTACAACCCCAAAACTGGCCTAGTTTTCACTTACCTTCAACCCCAAGCCTTTCAGCTACAAATTGGGGTCCCCAGAGTCCACTCCTCAAATTTTATTAATGAGCTAAAGTGTCTTGTAGAACTCAAAGAAACACTGTCCTTACATTAATTACTTCAGAGTTTCTTTTATTTGTTTCTTTGGTTTTTTTTTTTGGGGGGGGGGTTGGATTTTGTTTCTTTGTTTATGAGACAAGATCTCACTAAGTAGCTTTGGCTTTCCTGAAAATGGCTATGTAGATCAAGCTGGCCTCCAACTGAGATCCTCCTGCCTCTGCCTCCCAAGTTTAAAGGCATGCACCACTATACATACCCAGCTTGATTATTTCATTTTTTTTTTCTAGCAGATCTCTTTAATGATATCTTAGTCTGGCATTTCAAAAGAGCCCTGCATGATGGCATAGTTTCTTTTTTTTTTTTTTTTATTACGTGTTTTCCTCAATTACATTTCCAATGCTATCCCAAAGGTCCCCCATACCCTCCCCCCCACTCCCCTACCCACCCATTCCCACTTTTTGGCCCTGGCGTTCCCCTGTACTGGGGCATATAAAGTTTGCGTGTCCAATGGGCCTCTCTTTCCAGTGATGGCCGACTAGGCCATCTTTTGATACATATGTAGCTAGAGTCAAGAGCTCCGGGGTACTGGTTAGTTTATAATGTTGTTGCACCTACAGGGTTGCAGATCTCTTTAGCTCCTTGGATACTTTCTCTAGCTCCTCCATTGGGGGCCCTATGATCCATCCAATAGCTGACTGTGAACATCCACTTATGTGTTTGCTAGGCCCCGGCCTAGTCTTATTTTATTTTATTTCATTTCCTTTTATTTTATTTTATTTTATTTTATTTTATTTGAGACAGAATCTCATGTTGCTCAGCCTGAGCTCAAACCCACTAGGTTAAAATGACTTCACCATGTGATCCTCCATGGGGATTCCTTCACCTCCCAAATGTTGGGGATATGTAGAGGTGTACACAGCCTCAGTGGGTTTAAGTAGTGCTAGAGATCAAATCAGGGTTTCCACAGTAGCCAAGCACTCCTGTCAACTGAGCTGAATCCCCATAACCTGGTCTGGTTTGTTATAAGGGACATTTGGGCTGAAATCCCAAAACTCAGGAGATTGGCATAAACAGTTGCCAAGAGTCTGAGGTTACCCTGGGACCCTGCAGACTGAGACCCTGTCTTTAGAAAAGTAAATAAACTAAAATGAATAAATGACATTTAGACAAATATCATGTCGCTAGCCTATAATCCCTGCATTCAAGAGGCTGAGGCAGAAAAAACAAAAAGAAAAAGAAATGATCCCAAGGTGGCCTATGAACCAGTTCCCCACCCTCCTGGTATGTATACACTTAGTAAAAACCAAAAGATATCAAAGTAAGTAAGTGGATGGACTCGGTTTTTTAAAGGATAGCAAACGGGTAACTAGAGAGCAGAATCAAGTCTGGGTGGATCCCTGAGCTCAGGGCCCAATTTGGGCCTGCTGTTCTCCCAGGCACCTGAATTTGTCTGTTTACCTTCCTGCCTGGCTCTAAGACTGCTTCCAAAAGCCCTTTTAACCCACCCTTGGGGAGTAATGCTTTTGAGGGTAACCAGAAAGGCTTGTCTGTTTAGATTCCTAGGCCTCTCACTCTCAATGCAACATTCCTTCCTTCCAAATTTGGAGCAGGATTTCTGTGACTCACCTTGAGAAAGAGAATTTCTTAATATCTCTAGACATGGCCCCAGGGGATAAAGTAGAGCCAGAAACTGAAAATAAAAGTCAAAAACAAAACCCAATAATAACAACAAAACCAAAAACAGAGGAAATAGTAGTACACTCCTGGTATCCCAACAGGAACATAGCTACAGTGAGTTCTAAGACGGCAAGGCAGCCTGGTCCACATGGAGACTTCCAGGCCAGTCAGAGCTACATAGTGAGACCCTGTTTCAAAAAAGCACCATCTTGGGCCTGTAGGATGGATCAGTAACAAAGGCAGTTGCCATCATGACAGACAGACAACATGAGTTCAAAACTCAGCCAAGCAGGTTGTACACTACAGGATCCATGTGCTCATGTATATACAAACTCATACACAATTAAAGTTTTCTTTCCTTTATCATACAATCCTTAAACTCCTTGTCACACACATTTATAAGCCCTTCCACCTACAACAAAGCGATATGAAACAGTCTTCCAAGTGACTTACCAGACACTGGATGAAATCCTGGAGTGCTGGATGTGTTCCTGGGGCAGAGCTCCAGATCTGTGCTGCACAGAAGCTGAAAATTCTTTAAGGTAGGAGGAGGTAGGACCCACAGCATTCAAGTAGCCACCGGAAATGTGCCTGGCGGGTAGGGTGGGGACCAACAGGGAGGGACAGCTGACAGCTCATCTGTCCTAAAGACCTTTCCCCTAGTTCTGGAGATTCCCTCTCTGTCTCTGTCTCTCTCTGTTTCTGTCTCTCTCTGTCTCTCTGTCTCTATCTCTCTCTTTGTCTCTCTCCTCTCTCTTTCTCTCTCTCTCTCTCTCTCTCTCTCTCTCTCTGTGTGTGTCTCTCTCTCTCTCTCTCTCTCTCAG
>NC_000073.6:3169485-3183104 GCF_000001635.26 Mus musculus
ATCAGGCTGACTTCAAACTCACAGAAACTCACAGGTGGACACCTGCCTCTGCTTCCAGATAACTGGGATTAGAAGCACCTTTGCACTTTTAAAATTACAATTAAAGTAATAATACTACAGAACTGGAGGGTTGGCTCGGTGATAATTGCTACTCTACCAGTGGATGGAGTTTCTGTTTCCAGCATCCATTCCTGGCCACTTGAAATTCTATCACTCAAACTCCAGTGGATCTGATGCCTCTGGCTTCTGTGAGTACATGCATGAATAGTACTATATATACCCCCCACACACACATACACATACACATAATGTAGAAAAATAAGACTTTAAAAAATATATATATGGGCAGGGTGTGGTGGCGCACGCCTTTAATCCCAACACTTGGGAGGGAAAGGCAGGTAGATTTCTGAGTTCGAGGCCAGCCTGGTATAGAAAGTCAGTACCAGGACAGCCAGGGCTACACAGAGAAACCCTGTGTCAAAAAACAACAACAACAACAACAAAAAAAAAAAAAAAAAAAAAAAAAAACATGCCTTTAAATCAGCATTCCGGAAGCTGATTCAAACAGATTTCTGTGAATTTGAGACTAGCTTGGCCTCAGCTCCATAGTGAGGTTCAGGCTGGCAAGTAGCCCTGGCTACATAGTTGAGACCCTGTTCTCTTCTCTGTTTTTTTTGTTTGTTTGTTTGTTTGTTTGTTTGTTTGTTTTGTTTTGTTTTGTTTTTTTGAGACAAAGTCTCACTATGTATGGAGTCTTGTTTGTCCTGGAACTCACTATGTAGACTGGCCTGGCCTTAAATTTGGGAATATGCACCTCCCAAGCACTGGAATTAAAGGAATGCACCAGCACACCAGGCTAGATTATGTCTCAAAAGTAAACAAACAGGGCTAGAGAACCTGGTGCTCCAGTGCACTCCTGGGATCCAGCACTTAGGCAGAGGCAGAGGCAAAGAGATCTCTGTGAGTTTGAGACTAGCTTGGTCTACATATCAAGTTGTGAGATAGCCTGGGTTCAGTAGTGAGATCCTGTCAGGAGAATACAGAAACAAAAACCAAAAGCAAACAAACAGAAGCCCTAAAATGGCTGGGCATGGTGGCACAGGCCTTTAATCCCAGTACTTGGGAGGCAGAGGCAGGCAGATTTCTGAGTTCAAGGCCAGCCTGGGCTACAGAGTGAGTTCCAGGACAGCCAGGGCTACACAGAGAAACTCTGTCTTGAAAAACCAAAAAAAAAAAAAATAAAAAAAAAATAAAAAAATTTCTTGGGCTGGAGAGATGGCTCAGCAGGTAAGAGCACTGACTGTTCTTCCAGAGGTCCTGAGTTCAAATCCCAGCAACCACATGGTGGCTCATAGCCATCTATAATGAGATCTGATGCCCCTCTCTTCTGGTGTGTCTAAAGACAGCTACAGTGTATTTATTTTTTTGTTGTTGTTGTTTTGTGTGGGAAGCCGCCCCCACATTCGCCATTACAAGATGGCGCTGACAGCTGTGTTCTAAGTGGTAAACAAATGGGTTTTGCACTCTTGCTCCTGAAGATGTAGGCAATAAAGTTTTGCCGCAGAAGATTCTGGTTTGTTGCGTCTTTCCTGGCCGGTCGCGAAAGCGTGTAAGAGTTTTGTTTTTTGTTTTTTGTTTTTTTCGAGACAGGGTTTCTCTGTGTAGCCCTGGCTATCCTGGAACTCACTTTGTAGACCAGGCTGGCCTCGAACTCAGAAATCCACCTACCTCTGCTTCCCGAGTGCTGGGATTAAAGGCGTGCGCCACCACGCCCGGCTACAGTGTATTTATATATAATAAATAAATCTTAAAAAAAAAAAAAAAACTAAGATGTAGGACTGAAGGAGCTGAAAGGGTTTGCAACCCATAGGAAGAACAACAATATCAACCAACCCCCACCCACCTTGCTCCCAGGGACTAAACCACCAACCAAAGAATACACATGGAAGGATCCAGCTCCAACTGCATATGTAGCAGAGGGTAGCCTTGTTGGACATCAATGGGAGGGGAGGCCCTTGGTCCTGTGAAGGCTCCATGCCCCCAGTGTAGGGGAATACCAAGACAGTGGGGTAGGAGTGGGGGGGGAGCACACTCATAGAAGCACACACTCAGGGGGAGGGGTTGGGATAGGGGGTTTCCAGAGGGGAAACCGAGAAAGGGGATAACATTAGAAATATAAATAAAGAAATATCCAATAAAAGAAAAGTAAATAAATAAATTAAATAACCAATAGAAAAAAACTAAGATGTAATAATAACAAATAAATGGGGCTGTAGAGATGGCTCTGTAGTTAGGAGGGCTGGTCCTTCATCTGGAAGATCTGAGTTCAATTCCCAGCACCCACGTGAGCTCAAAACAACCTGGAACTCCAGCTCTAGGGGAATTCTGACACTGTGACCTCCCAAAATAAAAATACCTATATTTAAACTTACATAAGGCTAGCAAGATAACTCAGCAGATAAAGGTGTCAAGTTTGAAGACCTGAATTTTGCTTTGTTTTGATTTTTTTGTTTTATTTGTTTCTCTGTAGCTCTGGCTGTCCTGGAACCTGTTCTGTAGACCAGGGTGGCCTTAAACTCAGAGAGCTGCTTGTCTCTGCCTCCAGGGTTCTGGGATTAAAGGTATGTGCCACCATACCCTGTCAGTCACCCTGAATTTAAGAGTCCGGATCTTCAAAGTCCCCCCAGTCTGGGCTTTAGCTTCAGTTTATTTTGTTGTTGTTTTGATGGGTTTTGTTTGTTTGTTAATTTTTTTTACAGTTTTAGTTTTTCACGGGGATAGTGCATGTATGTGAAAGTCAAAATTTTCAGGACTCTGTCCTCTCTCTCCACACTATTTGTGTTCCAGATACCACACACAAGTCCCTGTTATCCCATGAGCCACCTCCCCAGACTCTGATTTTGTTTGGGGTTTTGGGATTTTTGTTCTGTTTTATTGTTGTTGTTTGGTTTTTCCAGTTTCTCTGTGTAGCCCTGGGTGCTCCGGGACTCACTGTGTAGACCAGCCTGGCCTCAAACTCAGAGAGCCACCTGACTTTTGACTCCCACTTTTGAGTGGGGTGTGTGTGTGTGTGTGTGTGTGTGTGTGTGTGTGTAGAAATTTTGCCTCCATGATGTCTACACACCACCACATTCATGAAGACTAAGGAGGCCAGAGAAGGGAGTCAAATCACAGATGGCTGTAGGCACTGAGCCCAGCCCCTCCATCAGCGCAGTTAGAGTTACTTAGAAGTAAGCCTCTATCGAGCACCTCTCCCCCACTTCATTCTTTAATTGTATTTGTATGAACGCTCTATCTGCATGTACACCTGCACGCCAGAAGAGGGCATCAGATCACATTACAGATGGTTGTAAGGCACCATGTGGTTGCTCGAACTTGCACTCGGGACCTCTGGAAGAGCAGCCAGTGCACTTAACTGCTGAGCCATCTTGCCAGCCCTTCTCATTTCTTTCTTAAAACAGTGTTCGCGGGCTGGTGAGATGGCTCAGCAGGTAAGAGCACCCGACTGCTCTTCCGAAGGTCCGGAGTTCAAATCCCAGCAACCACATGGTGGCTCACAACCATCCGTAACGAGATCTGACTCCCTCTTCTGGAGTGTCTGAAGACAGCTACAGTGGACTTACTTAAATAATAAATAAATCTTAAAAAAAAAAACTTTAAAAAAAGATGTTTAAAAAAAAAACAGTGTTCGCTGCTGGCCTTGAACTCTTCTAGCTGAAGACAGCCTTGAACGCCTGATCCTCCGGCCTCCATTTCCCAAAAACTGGGATAGCAGGTATGTACCACCACACTTGACTTAAAAGTTAACAATTTCTGTTGCAAAAAAAAAAGATTATTTCTTTTTTTGTTTGTTTGTTTTTGTTTTTGTTTTTCGAGACAGGGTTTTTCTGTGTAGCCCTGGCTGTCCTGGTACTCACTTTGTAGACCAGACTGGCCTCAAACTCAGAAATCCACCTGCCTCGGCCCTCCCAAGTGCTGGGATTAAAGGCGTGCGCCACCACGCCGGGCAAAAGAAGATTCTTTTTCATTACAGATGGTTGTGAGCCATCATGTGGTTGCTGGGATTTGAACTCAGGACCTTTGGAAGAGCAGTCGGTGCTCTTAACCAGTGAGCCATCTCACCAGCCCCCAGGAGATTCTTTTTTTTTTTTTTAAATATTTATTTATTATTATATGTAAGTACACTGTAGCTGTCTTCAGACACTCCAGAAGAGGGCGCCAGATCTTGTTACAGATGGTTGTGAGCCACCATGTGGTTGCTGGGATTTGATCTCAGGACCTCTGGAAGAGCAGTCAGTGCTCTTAACTGCTGAGCCATCTCTCCAGCCCAGAAGATTCTTTTATGAGGGGTGAAAACTGCATTTATCAGGCTGGGCAAGAGCCCAAGATGTCTGACCTTGAGTTTGGTTCTCCAGGACCTTCAGGGTGACAGGAAAAAAACCAACTCCCAGGACTATAGAGAAGACTGAGATTAAAAGTACTTGTTAGCCCGGCGTGGTGGCGCGCACCTTTAATCCCAGCACTTGGGAGGCAGAGGCAGGGGGATTTCTGAGTTCGAGGCAGAAACCCTGACTCGAAAAACCAAAAAAAAAAGAAAAGAAAAGAAAAAAGAAAAAAAGAAAACTAAATAAAAGTACTTGTTGCTCTTGCAGAGGACCTGGGTTCGATTCCAAGCACCCACATGGGTTCTCAGTCATGCCTAACTCCAGTTCAAGGGGTCCACTGCGCTCTTCTGACCTCTGTGAGTGAGGACCAAGCACTCTCAGTGCACATAAATACAGGCAGGCAACACACACTTGAAATAAAATAGATAAATCAATAAATAAAAATAACCAATTCTTACAAGTTATCCTCTTCATACTCCTCACAACACATGCCCTAAACACACACACACTAAATGAACAGATAAATAAATGCAATTTTTAAAAATAAATCAAAATGGTTATTAGGATTTCAACAAGGAAGGGCAGTGGCTGGTACAGTCTAAGTAAGGGTATCACTTAAAAAAAATAGATTTTATTTTACATGTATGAGTGTTTTGCCTGCGTGTATGTCTGTGCACCACATATATGCCTGGCACCTGCAGAGGACAGAAGTGGGCATAAGATCCTCTGAACTACAGTTAGAGATGGTTGTAAGCCACCATGTGGGTGCAAATCTCTCAACAAGGGTCTCTTTAACTTTATTGCTTATATAATTTCCCCCTCTTTTATTATATTTTAAATTTATTTATGTTTGTACTCTGTCTACATGTATGCCTACTTGCCAGAAAAGAGTACAAAATCCCATTATAGATAGCTGTAAATCATTATATGGTTGATGGGAATTGAACTCCATACCCCAGGTAGAGCAACCAGTGCTACTTAACTCCCTCTGCCCTTGCTTTTATTATTTTATTATATGAGTTTCACATAGGCCAGGTTGACCAACATACCCTGTTTGTGGGGCACTAGGAATCAAACTCAGAGTTTCATACATGCTAGGCAATTGTCCTATCAGCTAAGCCACATCTCTTCATTCTTAGATCTCCAAAAACTAAACTTAAGGACTCCATCAGAGGCTGCCTAAACTCCCAACAATTAAAGAGGCCAAGGCAAGGGGATGAAGAGTCCAAGGCTAGTCTGGGATACTGTATGAGACCATCTCAAGGAGAGAGGGACAGGCTTGTTAGTACATTCCTTTAATTCAAGCACACAGGAGGCAGTGGCAGGCAGATATCTGTATGAGGTCAGCCTCATCATCTACACAGCAAGTTCTAGGAGAGACAGAGCTACAGAGTGAGACCCTGTCTCCGAAAGTATTTTGATAAGAGTACAGAGCCCTAGACTCTGTTTTGATTCTGATGGTGCTTTTTCGTTCTTTTGAGTTTAATCAACTAACAAAGACTAAGAACAATGGTTAAGGACACTAGCTGTGTTTCCAAAGGACGCAGGTTTAATTCCCAGCATCCACATACAGTGGCTTACAACCATGTGTAACTCCAGTCCTAGAGACCCAACACCTTCTCTGGCACTACATAAACATGGTACACAGACAGACATGTTCAAGAGAAACAACCACACACAATTTTTTTAAACTAAAATTTAAATAAAGCCAAAATTTTTATTTGTATGTGTGCATGTTGTTTGTTTGTTTGTTTGTTTGTTTGTTTGTTTGAGACAGGGTTCCTTTATGCAGTTAACCCAGACCAGACTGGCCTTAAACTCACAGAGGTCCCCATGCCACTATCTCTCAAATGCTGGAATTAAAGATGTGCACCACCATGGAGCCCTGCTAAAGTCTACTTTAAAAAAAAGACTAAGTAATAAGCTGGTGAATACCTGAGAACTAGACTTAACTGTTTTGTTTTTAATTACATTTATTTATTTTGTGCCTTAGTGCTCTTGCTAAGGCACCCATGTGGGAAGTCAAATGACAGCTTCTACAAGTCACCTTAGTGTTGGAGCTCAGGTTGTCGGGATTAACAAGTGCCTTTACTTCCTGAGCCATCGCCCCAGCCCAGAGGAGTTGATTGATTTGGAAGAGGAAGAGGAGTTCTTTTTTTAATATTTTTTATTACATATTTTCCTCAATTACATTTCCAATGATATCCCAAAAGTCCCCCATACTCTCCCCCCCCCACTTCAGGAATTCTTGAAAGTGTTAGTTAAAACTGATTTAGAGCAATAAAAATAAGTGTCTCTAGCCTCTTTGTCTTGAGATGTTTCTTCCTCTCAAGGCACTTAACCATTTGAGGCACCAGTTCAGTTGCCTGATTTTTTTTTTTAATTCACTTTACAACCCATTCAGTGTCCCCCTTCCTGATCCTCCCATCACCACCCCCATGGTTCCTCCCAGCACATCAAGTCTCTGCAGGGCTAGGTGTTAGTTTCTTCTCCTACTGAGGTCAGACAAGGCAGATGAGACAGAGAACTGTATTCCACAGACAGGCAACAGCTTTAGGAATAGCCCTCGAACCAGTTGTTCAGGACCTACCTGAAGACCTGAGAGAATGGCCAAGCAATAACTGGCCCAAGTAGAGACCCATCCCATAGGCAAGCGCCAATCCCTGACACTGTTTCGTTTTCATTTAATTCATTTTTTACTTATTCACTTTACATCCACTCATGGTTCTCCTCTCACAACCCTACCCCTACTCATGGTTCTCCTCTGAGCAGGGCAGGGGGGCACTGGGTATCTCCCCCATCCTGGCACTTCAAGTCTTTGTGTGGCCACTGAGGCAAGACAAGGCAGCCTAGCTAGAAGAATATATCACATATACAGACAACAGCCTTTGGGATAGCCCTGCTCCAGTTGTTCTGGACCTACATGAAGACCAAGCTGCCCATCTGCTACATATGTGTAGGGAGGCCTAGGCCCAGTCCCTGTATGATCTTTGGTTGGTGGTTCAGACTCTGAGAGCCTCAAGGGTCCAGATTAGTTGATTTTGTTGGTTTTCTTGTGGAGTTCCTATCCCTTTCAGCCCCCGAAATCCTTCCTCCTATTCTTCCATAAGAGTCCCCAAGCTCCATCCACTGTTTGGCTATGGGTATCTGCATCTGTCTGAGTCAGCCACTGGGTGGAATCTCTCAGAGGATAACATGCTCGAGTCTGCAAGCATAACAGAGTATCATTAATAGTTGTCCGGATTGGTGCTTGCCCATGGAATGGGTCTCAGGTTGGCCAGTTATTACTTGACCTTTCCCTCGGGCACTGCTCCATCCCCATGGCCTGCATTTCTTGAAGACAGGATAAAATTTGGATTGAAAGTTTTGTGGGTGGGTTGGTGTCTCTATTGCTCCACTGGGGTTCCTGGCTGGCTCCAGGAAGTGGCCTCTTCAGGTTCCATATCTCCAATGTTGTGAGTCACAGCTAAGGTCACCCCCATTGATTTTTGGGCACCTCCATTATCCCAGATCTCTGTCTCATCCTAGAGATGCCCCTCACCTTCTCACCTTATCCGTTGAGCACACAAACAGACATATGCATTTTGCTTTAATAAAAATTAAAGACAGGGGTGCAACTAGGAATCTCCCTCCCTAACCTTGATTAGAAATACCAGACAAGGGCTTTCTAAGTCTTACATTTGGGCTCTACCAAGGCATTGAACAAACTGGGTTGGAGCCTCCTGCATTTATTAACTCTCCCAAAAAATGATGCCACATGCCCTCCATCACATCCAAACAGTAATACCATAGCTTGTATTTACTCAAGTCTTTGTATTCTCTGCCTTAGGATATAGGCTCAGGATAAAGGCTTATCTCTGTGTGCTTCTGCAGACTAGGGTAAACTTTGTGCCTAAAATAAAGTCTCATGTAGCTTGGGCTGGTGTGGGACTCCCTATTTACCTAAAAATGACCTTCAATTTTGGTCTCAGGATTATAGATCCTGAGGCTAAGACAGGATGAGACCAAATTTAAGTTCAGTCTGGGAAAGTTAGGCAGATACTGGCTCAAAATAGAATAAGCATTAACGGGCTGGGACTTGGTGGCTTGCCTAGAAAGAGGCCAGGGTCCGATCTCCAATGCACCACACACAACACACACACAGAAGCACCAAACCCAGAGGTGGCTCATCTGTATCCTAGAGTGTTATGCCACACCCAGACTGGTAGTTTTGTTGCTGTTTTGGGTGGTTTGGGCCGAAAGGGGTTGGAGGCATCAAGAGTTCATCTGCCTCTACATTCTTTCTTTTTTTTTTTTAAGATTTATTTATTATTATATCTAAGTACACTGTAGCTGTCTTCAGACACAGCAGAAGAGGGCATCAAATCTTGTTAAGGATGGTTGTGAGCCACCATGTGGTTGCTGGGATTTGAACTCAAGAACTTCAGAAGAGAAGTCAGTGCTCTTGACTGCTGAGCCATCTTTCCAGCCCCTGTCTCTACATTCTGAATACTAAGACTACTACTCAAAAGAACATGTAGGTAAAATAATAATAAATTTTGGGTATAGCATAATGGTAAGACTTTAATCTAGGGGGGCTGGAGAGAGAGAGAGAGAGAGAGAGAGAGAGAGAGAGAGAGAGAGAGAGAGAGAAGCACCATCTGCTAGAAAGCCAGGGCGGCATTATTCAGGTTGACTTCTCCCGCAGCCAAGACTGTGACAGGAAATCGTGAGTTAGCAACCGGGTCGCACCTGACAGGTGAGGTAAGGGAAGCAATGGGAAACATTCTCGATTCTAGAGGACAGTTTAAGTTGAAATCCAGCTACTGAAGGAAGTGATCCAAGGTCTCATTCCGAGTTTTTGGAGAAGGAACTGTGTCTCCAGGAAAGAGGCCTACGGGCAGGTAGAGAGCCTTAGAATGAGGCAGGGTGAGACCGGCAATAAACTTGGAATAATCGGCAGGATCATTAACTTAGGATCTCTCCCAATGCCTGTATCTAGCTCAAGGTGAGATTTATTTTTATATCCTGACTTCGTATTCTCAAAACCGAGCAATTGAAGTACTACAAGTCCCTGTTTCAAACACATGGAGCAAGGCCATACACACCTCACGATGCAGCTTTTACCTGCTGAGGCAGAATTTAATGTCCGAATTCCAGGTGAGCTGGGAGCACACAGTGAATTATCTAGAAATAAACCTGAATATCTGATGGCACTGCCCTGTAACCCCAGTATAAGGGCAGTGCAGGCAGAAGGATCAGGAGTTCAAGGTCACCTTGTCTCAAAACAAAATTATATCCCTTCTGCCTAGCCTCACAGAGACTTGATGAGCCAGGGTAAGGAGGATAACCAGGGGAGCCCCCATTCACTCAGAGAAGAATGGGAAGGGGATGAGGGAAGAATTATGAGAGAAGATGACTGGTATGAGGCAGTGAGTGGGATGTAAAATGAATAAAAGTATTATATTATTATAAAATTAAAGTAATGTATATATTACATCTTTTTTTTCCTTTTTTTTTTGCAGAGAAGGGGGCTGGCCTTGAATTCACAATGAATCTGAGGATAACCTTGAAACTTTGATCCTCCACAGTGCTAGGGTTACAGGTTTAGACACTACTACTGGTTCATTATGTTTTTACTGTTTCTCTGTATAACCCTGGCTGTCCTGGAACTCACTTTGTAGACCAGGCTGGCCTCGAAGTCAGAAATCCGCTGCCTCTGCCTCCTGAGTTCTGGGATTAAAGGAGTGCGCCACCACGCCCGGCTTCTTTAAAAAAAAAAAAAAAAAAAAGGCTTATTTATGTATATGAGTAAACTGTCACTGTCTTCATGCACCCCAGAAGAGGGTAACAAACCCCATTACAGATGGTTGTAAGCCACCATATGGTTGCTGGGAATTGAACTCAGGACCTCTGGAAGAGCAGTTGGTGTTCTTAACTGCTGAGCCATCTCTCCAGCCCTCATTATGATTTTAAATAGGATTTTAAGTCCAATGCCTTGTGAATGTCAGGCAGGCACAACATCCATGGAGCCATTGTCCTCCCTGCTTCCACCCTTAGGTATTCATTCATTCATTCATTCATTCATTTGTTTATTTGTAGTTTTTCTCCCCGGCCATCTTTGCCCTGTGAAGCCACAGGACTGGAACTTTGTGGTTCCATGTGACTCCACATTCCCTAGTATGTGTTAATAGCTTTATTTTATTATCATTGTGTTTTGTTTTGTTTTGTTTTGCTTTGTTTTCAAGACAGGGTTTCTCCTGAAAACCTCGGACTCACAGATCCACCTGCCTCTGCCTCCCAAGTACTGGCATTAAAGGTATGCACCACCATGCCTGGCTTTGTGTTGATATTTTTATATTCTCCATGAGAGAAGAGACTGATTATCCTGGAAAGTGAAGGTATCACTTAATTCCTTGTATTTATGAATACTTTCCAATGCACCCTTAGCGTTCATAAATGTACATTTTTTTAAGCTAAAAGGCTAAATAAACTCATGGAATCACAGGAAAATGAAATCCAGAGAAAGGGGCTGACATCCAAGCCTAGAGGGTTAGAATGAGTGTCCAGTCATCAACCATTCAAGGTTTATAGCTGGGAATGGGCTGGAGGCACAGAAAAGAAACAGCACCCAGAAGAGCATCCTTCCTGTTTGCCTGAAGTTGTGATTTCTCTCTGGAACTCTAAGGGTGAGTACTCCCTCCATCCCTGCTCATAGCTCCAAGGGACACTTCCTTCAGACTTCAGCCTTGCTTTGAGGACTCTTCTCAAATCTCCAATTCCCCCTCAGATATTTGCTTTTTTTTTTTTTCTCAGTGCTGGGGAGGGACCCAAGGGCCTTACATGTAATGTGGCTTGTCCTCATTCACTGTGCAACAAAGACTAGTCCTGAATACCTGGTTTACCAATTCGCACCTCTTAAGGGCTAGGACTACAGGTCTGTGTGCAAGTGGGCCTGGTATTATATTTGTCGATGTATAGATTGATTATGGAGACATGACTAGCCTCACACTGGAAGCTGTCTTCCTGTCCCTGACATCTCAAGTAATGGGTAGCACATGCTACCATGCACAGTTGTAAATTCAGGCTGCAGAGATGGTGACTCAGTGGTTAAGAGTACTGACTGAAAATTAAGATATAATAAACATGTTTTTAAATTTAAAAAATAAAATTAGAGCTGGACGTGAAGTTGTGACGTCGCGACGTTGCCAGTCGGAGGCAGTTCCTGTTGCCCTTGCTAAACATGGCACTGGCTAGCGTGTTGCAGCGGCCGATGCCGGTGAATCAGCACGGGTTTTTTGGGCTCGGAGGTGGTGCAGATCTGCTGGACTTGGGTCCGGGGAGTCCTAGTGATGGGCTGAGCCTAGCCGCGCCGAGCTGGGGCGTCCCGGAGGAGCCGCGAATCGAAATGCTTCACGGAACCACCACCCTGGCCTTCAAGTTTCTCCATGGAGTCATTGTTGCAGCGGATTCCCGGGCCACAGCAGGTGCTTATATTGCTTCCCAAGACGGTGAAGAAAGTAATAGAGATCAACCCGTATCTTCTGGGTACCATGGCTGGGGGTGCAGCGGATTGCAGCTTCTGGGAGCGGTTGTTGGCTCGGCAGTGTCGAATCTATGAGCTTCGCAAAAAGGAACGCATCTCGGTCGCAGCAGCCTCTAAACTGCTCGCTAACATGGTGTATCAGTACAAAGGCATGGGGCTGTCCATGGGCACCATGATCTGTGGCTGGGATAAGAGAGGCCCTGGCCTCTACTACGTAGACAGCGAGGGGAACAGGATCTCTGGGACCGCCTTCTCAGTGGGCTCTGGCTCCGTGTATGCTTACGGCGTTATGGATCGAGGCTACTCCTATGACCTGAAAGTGGAGGAGGCCTATGATCTGGCCCGCCGAGCCATCTAACAAGCCACCTACAGAGATGCCTACTCCGGAGGGGCAGTCAACCTCTACCACGTGCGGGAGGATGGCTGGATCCGGGTGTCCAGTGACAATGTAGCTGACTTACATGACAAGTACAGTAGTGTATCTGTCCCCTGAGGGAAGGTGGATGCGGTTGTCTGCATCTCTAGGTGGGTCTCCATGGCTATAATAAATAATAGTACCTCTTTAAAAAAAAAAAAAATTAGATTAAAATTTTTTTTTTTTTTTTGGTTTTTCGAGACAGGGTTTCTCTGTATAGGCCTGGCTGTCCTGGAACTCACTTTGTAGACCAGGCTGGCCTTGAACTCAGAAATCCGCCTGCCTCTGCCTCCTGAGTGCTGGGATCAAAGGCGTGCGCCACCACGCCCGGCTAGATTAAATTTTAAAAAATGGTACTGACTGCTCTTCCAGAGATCCTGGATTCAATTCCCAGCAACCATATCATGGCCCACAACCATCTGTCATGAGATCTGATCTGACGCCCATTTGTGGTGTGTCTGAAGACAGCTACAGTATACCCATATAAATAAAATAAATAAAATCTTGAAAAAGAAAAAAGAAAAAAAAACGTAAATTCATGTTGCGTTGCGCGAGCGCGTGCGTGCGTGCGTGCGTGCGTGCGTGTGTGCATTATGTGTAGAGCTCGGAAGACAACATGGAATTGGTTCTTTGGTTGTGGCTATTAGGGATTGAAGTCAGGTCATTAGCAGGTGAAGCCGGAAGCCCTTTTACCTTCTGAGAAGTTTCTTGGATGAGGTACAGTTCCCTGGGCATCAATCTCCACAATACTGTGAGAGGTCTGTGTCAGTGAGCTACATTAGACCCTATGTAATGTTTTCCATGACACTCAGCTGACTTCAGCTTTGCTAATGTGTTTACCCCATGATAGGGTGGTTTGAAGGCAAATTCTCTTCATCTGTTAGGGTGGGACTGTCAAAGGTGTGACTTTCAATGTAATGGACAAAGACACGGACATTCCCTCCATAAATTGGTGAGTTGGTTAGTCCAAGAACTGTAATTAGCTGGGCATGGTGGCGCACGCCTTTAGTCCCAGCACTCGGGAGGCAGAGGCAGGCAGATTTTTGAGCTCAAGACCAGCCTGGTCTACAGAGTGAGTTCCAGGACAGCCAGGGATACACAGAGAAACCCTGACTCGAAAAACAAAAAGAAAAGAAAAAAGAAAAAAAGAACTGTAATTAATCTGGATGGACCTAGCACATACCTGAGATCCCAGGAATTCAGCTATGAAGACAAGCCTACTTGTGTGTACTATGAAACACTCTTTTTTTGTTGTTCTATTTTGGTTTTTTTTTGTTTGTTTTTTGGGGTTTTC
>NC_000073.6:3183204-3186448 GCF_000001635.26 Mus musculus
TGTTTGTTTTTTGTTTGTATGAGACAGTGTTTTTTGTTTTTCGAGACAGGGTTTCTCTGTATAGCCCTGGCTGTCCTGGATCTCACTCTGTAGACCAGACTGGCCTCGAACTCAGAAATCCGCCTGCCTCTGCCTCCCGAAAGTACTATGAAACACTCTTAAATATGTATTGAGAGGCCTAATCTTTTAAGTTCAGACTCCATTCTAGAGAACCTGACCTAAGTTTGAACTCAGGTAAACTAACAGGGTGGTACCTAGCATTAGTTTCCAAGTTGCCCCCATCCCAACAAAACCCAAGCCTAGCTCCAGTCTCTAGGCTAATCCCTAACAAGACCAGCATCTCCAGGTTATTCCCCCAGGTTATTTATTACTATTATTATTATTATTATTATTATTATTATCATTATTATTATCCCCAGGGTACAAGTCCACCCCCTGCCTAATGACCACCAATCCAGAGGGGAGCTGGTATGACTCCTAGCACCAGCCAATTATGTTAAAGGCCACAGTAACTTTCCAATTAGATGCTTGCACACTTACCCTCCACTTGATGCTTACTATAAAGCAAAAAGATATTTAGGGCTCCTCCACCACCAAAACTCTCTGTCCTGAATGACAGGTGAGGTGAGCTAGCTAGAATAGAATAAAGACCCTGCTGTGAGTTGCATCAGATCGGCTCTCGTCTGGTTTTGGAGGAACACTAACATTTCCTTGGCACTACATTTTGCTGTGTTAGCTGGGAAGTTCCCCATGACACACACAAGACTTTCCGGAGGGTCTTGAAGCCAGCACAATTGGTCTAGGTATTTGTGTTTTTATGTTTCTAATACTGTCTGTGTTTAACTTCCTGCTTTTCGCCTGTCTGAGCTTTCTGTGAAATCTGCAGAGTGCAAGAGAAGCAAGCTGTGTAAAGGTAAATGCGGTAACTCTTCCAGCCGGGCTCACATGATTTATTTGTGTGGAACCTGGTGGTTTGTGTTACCATGGTAATTCTTCTAGATTTGAGCAGTGCTAAGGAATGTCTGAGTGTCAAAAGTTTTCTTTTCTTTTTTTTTTTAAGATTTATTTATTTATTTATTTATTTTTAATATGTAAGTACACTGTAGCTGTCTTCAGACACACCAGGAGATGTCACTACGGATGGTTGTGAGCCACCATGTGGCTGCTGGGACCTGAACTCAGGAACCTCTGGAAAAGCAGTAGGTGTTCTTAACCTCTGAGCCATATCTCCGGCCCCCAAAAGTTTTCAATATGGTCTGAGCAGATGAGTACTTGCACTGAAGTGCAGCAAAAACTTGTGATTTGTGTGGTGGCTATTTTGTCTGAGTGTTACAAACTTTCTGTGAGATCTACAGAGTAGAGCGAAAACTAGATAAATGATTTGTGTTGCCACGGTAATTTTTCCAGGTGTGAGTAAACATCGGTGGAGGGTGTCATGTGTGTGAGTGCCACCTTCTGGTTGGTTCTTGTTACTGCATGCTGTATCTTTTTCTGGTTTTGTTTTTGTTGCTGGCTGTCTCCTGTTCACAGATTCTTATTGATGCTACATTTTTCTGGGAGCAAGACTTTGAATTTGTTCCATGGCTGATTTTCAGTTAAGACAGATATGTCTGCCGGGGCGTGCTGGTACACGCCTTTAATTCCAGCACTTGGGAGGCAGAGGCAGGCAGATTTATGAGTTTGAGGCCAGCCTGGTTTACAGAGTGAGTTCCAGGACAGCCAGGGCTACACAGAGAAACCCTGTCTCAAAAAAAAAAAAAAAAAAAAGACATGTCTGGGAGCCATGGCTACGGTGGGACCAGGAGACGTCCCAAGTCTCGGTCTGGGGTGGGGGTGGGTTCAGGGACGCCCACCAATCTGGTTCTTTTCTTGTGTGTGCGCACCACTTGTCTGGTTGCTTCTCACTTCTGCCTGATAGAGAGAAAAGGCTGAACTTGTGTTTTGGATGTCACTGAAAGGCCTTTTTTGTGAGTGTCACTTTATGCCTGTTTCTTGTTTCTGCCCGATAGAGAGAAAGGTTATATTTGTGGTTTTGTATGTTGTGTTTGTGTTTCTCATTGCAAGGTGACTTTGACGAGGTAACTTTAATGAAGGGACTTTGGCTTTGATAGACATATTAACATGAGACAGGCTACATCTACCACTTCTACAGGTGTGTACCTTTTAGCACAGAAGGGGCCAGGAAGCTGGTTATTGATGATTGCCCCTCCCCCTTACTTGCCCAGACTGGGATTTTAATAAGGAGAGTTTTGGTCTGCTGTCAGGCTCTGCTGGAAGGTCTCAAGGCAGCTGCAAGACGGCCCACAAATTTGGTCAGAGTGTATGATTTTGGACAGAGAGAAAATAAAAGCCTGGCAGCTTTTTTTTTTTTTTTTTTTTTTTTTTTTGGTTTTTCGAGACAGGGTTTCTCTGTGTAGCCCTGGCTGTCCTGGAACTCACTCTATAGACCAGGCTGGCCTCGAACTCAGAAATCCGCCTGCCTCACCTTGCAGCTTTTTAAGAGAGAGTCATGGAGACATTTCAACAATATGCCCCATAGACCCTGAATCACTAGAAGCCTAAGCAGGCGTTGCTCCAGCTTTTATTAATCAGGCAGCATCAGATATTAAGAGGAAACTCCAGAAGATTGAGAGGTTACGAGAAAAGAGTCTAAGGGACTTAGTGATAATGGAAGAGAGAGAATTTAATAGAAGAAAGACTGCAAATAAGAGGACAGACAGACGGAACAGACTCAAGACCTGACAAAGATCCTATTGGCAGCCATGGCCAAGCCGGAAGACCTTAGGAGATGCCTAAAACAGATAGCTTCAGAAGACGAAGATAAGGGGGACCCTGAAAATATAAAGTGCCCCTCCCTAATCCCAAGGTAATCCTATAAGGGAAACCCACCAGCTTTTTTGTTGATAATTAATAAAGTTTAACATTCTATCTTGTTAAAACCTAAAGATAAAGTCATTTCATCAGTTTATAAATAACTTCCTAGTGGCAACAGAGGCAAAATAAAAACCCAGGATCTCTTAGAGGCCCTCAAAATTAAGAGTAATGAGCCTCCACTAAGAAGGCCTTACTCTACCAACTACAGGTGACCTCCCTAGACCCAGGGGACTCTGGGCCCTGGTGTCAGCCAATGGCCAGTGTGTTACCAACTGCCAGAAGCTGACCTCTGCCTTGTTTACACATCAGTACAGCAATGACCTCCTGGTTAAAGATGAGAGACTCATTACCCGCCTCCTCCTCCTCCTCC
>NC_000073.6:3186557-3190675 GCF_000001635.26 Mus musculus
CCTCCTCCTCCTCCTCCTCCTCCTCCTCCTCCTCCTTCTTCTTCTTCTTCTTCTTCTTCTTTTTCTTCTTAGGTTAGCTGATGTTTTTGCTGCCTTTTATTTTTTTTAAGATTTATTTATTTATTATATGCAAGCACACTGTAGCTGTCTTCAGACACTCCAGAATAGGGCATCAGATCTCACTACAGATGGTTGTGAGCCACCATGTGGTTGCTGAGATTTGAACTCAGGACCTTTGGAAGAGCCGTCAGTGCTCTTAACTGCTGAGCCATTTCTCCAGCCCCAGCCTCTCTTCTTGAATACCCCTAGGATAATTTTTCAGTTGCCCTGCTGCCTGATTATGACCTCAATCAATGGGCCTCGGCATGATTGCTCAAACATTTTGGTCCACATCCATGGGAGCAAAATACTCCCTTGATGGATGCAGAGGTAACATGGTTCACCAATGGCAACAGCTTCATTCAGGATGGACAGAGGTATGCTGGGGCAGTGGTAGTCTCAAACACCAAGATCATATGGGCAGAGCCACTCCTGGCAGAAATGCCAGCCCAGAAAGCTGAACTGGCAGCTCTGACCAAGGTGACAGAGCTGAGGAGAGACAAGAGACAAAGATGGCTGATGTGCCTTTGTTACTGCTCATACCTGTGGGGCTATTTATAGGGAAAGAGGCCTTCTGACAGCCGCTGGGAGGACTAAACTCCACCCCAGAGGACAACAAGACAGCCCAGTGGGTGGCCCTAAAAATTGGGCCCCTCATGTTCTTGATTGCACTACACCCAGGAGACCCCACACTCTTTGACCAAACAGAAGATGTAATCTGGGTCGAAAACCTGCCCATGTCTCAGTGTCGTAAGAGATGATAGAGGACAGCTGACTACAAACTAACTGTACCAGAAAAAAATGAGGGGCTGGTGAGATGTCTCAGTGGGTAAGAGCACCCGACTGCTCTTCCGAAGGTCCAGAGTTCAAATCCCAGCAACCACATGGTGGCTCACAACCGTCTGTAATGAGATCTGACTCCCTCTTCTGGAATGTCTGAAGACAGCTACAGTGTACTTACATATAATAAATAAATAAATCTTTTTTAAAAAAATGAGTATACACATTGCACATGGGACCCCAGAAAATGCAGGACTTAGCCCACCAGTCCCACATCAGAATTAGAGATGCCAACTCAAAAATAGCTGAACTTGTTAAAAACTATAAGGCCTGTCAATTGACTAAATGCAGTTGCCAATGAGAAGAGCCCCTGTACTCAATATTGGAACACCAAGCCAGGAGTCTATCAGGACATGGACTAATTGACTTCAAGGAGATAAAAACCAATAAAAGTCGGGCGGTGGTGGCGCGCGCCTTTAATCCCAGCACTTGGGAGGCAGAGGCAGGCAGATTTCTGAGTTCGAGGCCAGCCTGGTCTACAGAGTGAGTTCCAGGACAGCCAGGGCTATACAGAGAAAACCTGTCTCAAACAAACAAACAAAAACCCAAGAAAATTCAGAAACAAATATTTGCTAGTGTTTATAGATACCTTTTCAGGATGGACTGAGCCTTTCCCAGCTAAGCACAAGACTATGCAGATGGTAACAAAGAAATTACTAAAAGAAATTCTTCCAAGATATGGTTTTTCTAAGCTTATAAGGTCTGACAATGGACCTACATTGTGTCCCAGGTAAGTTAGAGATTAGCTAATATTCTGAGGTTTGACTGTTAACTTCATTGTACTTACAGACCCCAAAGTTCAGGACAGGTAGAAAAGATAAATAGAACCCTAAAAAGAGACCTAACTAAATTGACCTTAGCGACTGAGTGACTCTTCTACCCTTCACCCTTTATAGAGTACAAAACTCCCCATACCAGATGGGACTCACCCCTTTCAAAGTCATGTTTGGTTCACCTACTGACAGAAGTTATTTTACGATCTTGAGAATGTCCAATGGATACATAAACGAGTTTGGCTTAAACTTCATGTTTGTCATAAAACCAGCTTTAGCCTGGAGATTGGGCCCTAGTCAAGAGACACTGCCAGGGGTCACTAAAGCTTCCTGAGAGGGTCCCTGTGTTACAGAGTTGCAGCATGGATCCACCAAACATTTGTTTGCAGTTGAAGAAGACCCTGGCCAGCAGGAGGAGAATTTCCTCCCTTCTATCTCCCACTGATGGACCCCTACATATGCCCCAAGGACACCACAAAGATGTAGCCCTGTTAACTATTCTCATGAAACTTCAGGGAGTCCTATGATTGGACTTCTAGTCACAAGAGAAAAGGGGGGGGGTGTGAGATGCCAAAGCTTTTAAATTCAGAGTCCAGTTTAGAGAGGTAAACTAACAACGTGGTACCTAACATTAGTTTCCAAATTGGCCCCAAACAAAGCCCAAGCCTCGCACCAGTCTCTAGGTCAAACCCTAATAAGACCAGCATCTCCAGGTTACACCCTTGTGATGGTTTGTATATTCTTGGACCAGGGAGTGGCACCATTTGGAGGTGTGGCCGTGTTGGAATAGGTGTGACCTGGTTGGAGTAAGTGTGTTACTGTGGTGTGGGCATGAGATCCTCACCCTAGTTGCCTGGAAGTCAGTCTTCCACTAGCAGCCTTTGGATGAAGACGTAGAATTCTCAGCTCCTCCTGCACCATGCCTTGATGGTAATGGACTGAACCTGTGAATCTGTAAGCCAGCCCCAATCAAATGTTGTTTTTTATAAGACTTGCCTTGGTCATGGTGACTGTTCACAGCAGTAAAACCCTAAGTAAGACAACCCTCAACAAGACCAGCATTTCCAGGTTATTCCCCCAACAAACCTGCACCCCCAGATTACAAGTCACCTTCTACCTAATGACCATCAATGCAGAGGGGAGCAGAAATTAAGTTTATGATATGAACACCTAGCACCAGCCAATTATGTTAAAGGCCAATTATGTAGCTGAATGCTTGTACACTTATGTCCCACTTGCTGCTTACTAAAAAGCCTTGCCCCACCTCCCAAACCTTCCTGTGTGACAGTGGTACACTGTAGGGGCCAGAGCTAGCTCGAATAGAATAAAGACCCTGCTGTGAGTTGCATCAGATTGGCTCCTGTCTGTTTGGGGGGAATCACTAACATTTCCCTGGTAATACACATATATCATTGAAGGTGGGAAGGTACTGAATGAATAGAAACATGTTCTTTTCATTGGAAGAAGTTGCCTTACAGCTCCCCCATTCAGCCATTCACCAGACTATCAAAGGTGGATTTCAAAGGGGTGTGCATTTTCTTTACAAAACTAGTGTGGGTTAGTTAAGCACTGCCTTTCAGCCAAGAACTGGAGAAGCAAAGGGAGGCAGATATGAGGTGGAGCCCAATTTGGTCGTCCTTGAGAGGAGCAAATATTCATAATCTCTGAGCCACCCCTCGAGGCACATAAAAAAAAAATATTCCTATCAAGAAAGAATGTAGCCGGGCGTGGTGGCGCACACCTTTAATCCCAGCACTTGGGAGGCAGAGGCAGGTGGATTTCTGAGTTCAAGGCCAGCCTGGTCTACAAAGTGAGTTCCAGGACAGCCAGAGCTACAGAGAAACCCTGTCTCAAAAACCCAAAAAAAAAAAAAAAAAAAAAAGAAAGAATGTAGAGGGCTGGTAAGATGGCTTAGCAAGTAAGACTGCTCTTCCTGAGGTCCTGAATTCAAATTCTAACAACCACATGGTGGCTCACAGCCACCCGTAATGAGATCTGACACCCTCTTCTGGTGTGTCTGAAGACAAGTTACCGTGTACTTACATATAATAATAAATAAATCTTTGGGCTGGAGCAAGCAGGGACTGAGTGAGCCGAGTTGACCAGAGCGAGCAGAGGTCCTAAAATTCAATTCCCAACAACCACATAAAGGCTCACAACCATCTGTACAGCTACAGTGTACTTATATACATAAAATAAAATAAAATAAATCTTTTTTTAAAAGAGAGAGAATGTAGAGAGACTTAAAAGCTGGAAACCCCCACCAAGGTGAAAGATTTCCAGTGGACCTATGGATAATGGATGTAACTATGAAGGAGGTAGACCACCAGTTTGAAGGGTTATCTGGGTATCTGGGGTAAGGAACTGTTTGAGGCTAGTTAGACTACCAGGCAAAGCCTTAGAGAG
>NC_000073.6:3191478-3192520 GCF_000001635.26 Mus musculus
ATTAAAGGCGTGCGCCACCACGCCCAGGCTACCACCACGTTTTTTTAATTGGATATTTTCTTTGGTTGGTAGGAGAGGTAGAGTGTGTTCAGATTGAATGCAAGTATGTTTCTTTTCGGTTTTCGAGACAGAGTTCTTCTGTGTAGCCCTGGCTGTCCTGGAACTCACTCTGTAGACCAGGCTGGCCTCGAACTCAGAAATTCGCCTGCCTCTGCCTCCCAAGTGCTGGGGATTAAAGTGGATATTTTCTTTATTTACATTTCAAATGTTATCCCCTTTCCAGGTCCCAGGTCTCCCCTTTGGAAACCCCCTATCCCATCCTCCCTCCCCCTGCCTCCCACCTTCCCACCCTGGCATTCCCCTACACTGGGGCACAGTGTTCTTACCAAACCCTGCCTTTGACCTTTCTGCTTAAGGACCAAACCTTAGCACCTACCAGTGCTAACCTGAAGTCTTCAACGTTGCCCACTTCTAGCACTGGCCCTCTGTCATAAATTCTTTGTATTGACATGGTAGTCAAAATCTGGCTACCCTCTAATTGAAAGATCTTACTCAGTTTTTACCTTTTCTTCCTTCCTTTTTATTTATTTACTTTACATCCCACTCTATCCACTCCCTTTGGCCCCTCCTACAACCTCCCGTAAACCTTCCCCTTTTCCCGTCCCCTTCTCAGGGTCGTCCCCTTCTCAGGGTGTGGGCCCCACGTGGCCCTCCCTGGCTATACCCAAACTGTGGCACATCCAAGGACTATTTTCAAAAAGCCATGGGTTTTCTAGGCCTGGCTGTAGCTTTCCTCTTAGCAAGATCTGCAAGCTACAGGGACCCTAAAGGCAGTAGTAGGGATGGTTACGTTCTTTCTTTCTTTTTTTTTTTTCGGTTTTTTCGAGACAGGGTTTCTCTGTATAGTCCTGGCTGTCCTGGAACTCACTCTGCAGGCCAGGCTGGCCTCGAACTCAGAAGTCGTACTGCCTCTGCCTCCCGAGTGCTGGGATTAAAGGCGTGCGCCACCAAGGAAAGCACATCTCTGTGTGTTTGTGGAGCA
>NC_000073.6:3192620-3195092 GCF_000001635.26 Mus musculus
TTTAATCCCAGCACTCGGCAGGCAGAGGCAGGCGGATTTCTGAGTTCGAGGCCAGCCTGGTCTACAGAGTGAGTTCCAGGACAGCCAGGGGCTATACTGAGAAAACCCTGTCTTGGTAAAACCCAAAAAAAAAAAATAATAATAATAAATAATAATAATAATAATAAGATTTATTTAGGGCCGGGCGTGGTGGCGAACGCCTTTGATCCCAGCATTTGGGAGGCAGAGTCAGGCGGATTTCTGAGTTCAGGGCCAGCCTGGTCTACAAAGTGAGTTCCAGGACAGCCCGGGAACTATACAGAGAAATCCTGTATCAAAAAAAAAAAAAATTATTTATTGTTATAAGTAATTACACTGTAGCTGTCTTCAGCCGCACCAGAAGAGGGCATCAGATTCCTCACGGGTGGTGAGCTACCATGTGGTTGCTGGGATTTGAACCCAGGACCTTCGGAAGAACAGTTGGTGCTCTTACCCACTAAGCCATCTCTCCAGCCAACATCACTCTTTAATGTCTTCATCTATGTATCCTTGTGTCTAAGGAGAGTAGAGGAGGGGAGATTTTCTTCCTGACATTTCTCTGCAGCCATGGGAGGGTCCTACATTGTGGGCTAGCAGTGGAGACAGGAGGGTGGTAGTGAACACAACAAAGTGGGGTAATTGGTGCTATACAAATTTTAATTCTTCATTTATTCCTTTAAGTGTGTGGGCTATTACCATCTCAGGGGTTCTGAGTTCCCAGACAACACCAAGGTTAACAAAAGGTTTAGGTCTAGGGCTGGAGAGACGGATAGGATGCAGCCTCAGAAGGGCCCCGTGCTAACTGATGCTCAGCAGATTAGGGGAATTCTGCCTGAAAATAATGAGGCTTCTGAAGTCCTATTTTGAGAAGGAAAAATGCACCTGCCAGCTTACACCACCCAAGCCAGTAAGGAATAGTAGCTGACTATGCAGTGTACTACAATGAGGGTGGAGGGTCATGGGATGAAAGTCATCCGGATGAACTGGCACAGTGAGACCCCATATTCAAATAAACATGAGAACAAAAGCTAGAATCCATTCAGGGAGCTCTGGATTCTAGAATCTGTCCCAGAAGTGCTTGTAAAAATCTATGCTTCTTTTCTTTTTTTTAGCATAGAATAGAGTTTATTTAGGGCATGGGGAGGGGAGTTAAAAAAGAGTAAGTAGAGTAGTAGAGGCAGAGCAAAGGGAGAGAGAGAGAGAGAGAGAGAGAGAGAGAGAGGAAGAGAGGAGAGGTCAGCCATGACCACGTGGAGAGAGGGGGAGCAAGGTGGGGAAAGAGGCAAAAGAGAGGCAAGAGCAAAATCTATGCTCTTTAGAGACAAGTCTTCACAAAAAACGTGCTCAGCAGCATTTCCAGGGGGTCAAGAATTCAGCCAGGGTCACTCAGCCCTTTGAAGCATTTTCAGTTGTCAGGATCCAGAAAGGCTGTCCTAGCTGAGTACTTTTGACTGGAGGCAACCTTCCAGGAACATGGAGAGGTGCGCCCCCTGCTGTCACCATAGGACATCGCCTGTAACAGGACCTCAGAGGCTGTGGGAAGATGGATGACCACGATGGGGGGCGGGAGGTGGGGGACGTGGTAAAGTCTAGATCCAAGGAAGCCATGTGTCCTAAGAACAGAGCTAGATTGGAGGACTTGCACAGGCCAGTGGTCACTCCTAAAGCCAGGAGATGGAACCAGGTTTCCTAGGCCAGGCTGCAGTGTTCCTTTGGCCAGGCCTGCACGCTGACAAGGTCCCTAAAGGCAGTAGCAAAGATGGTTACTGTCTTGACAAGCAACTTAAAATGTGTCTCTTTGTATCGCCTAGAGAGCAGGTCTGTGTGTTTGTGTGGCTTAGTGTCTCCTTTCTAAACAATCCTGCCTAGGAGGCACTGGGGTGCAGGGTCCTATGCCACCCATATTAGTCAAGTTCCTGGACCAGGAATTGGGGTGTGGCTCTGGTTTGAGCCACTGCTGAAGACACAAGCCTGCCTGGAGCTGTGCTGAGGAAGGAGCCTGGCTCAGAGGATGTTTTTGTGGCTCTGAGAAACATCTCAGAGGTACGGACTTCACAATCTGAGACACAACATCACTCTTCGAGATCTCTGAGAGCATCTTCATGTATGGGACTCTGCAATCAAGCACATGGACTTGGCTAGAGGGCCATGTCTTGGTGTGCCCTTCAAGTAGGAAATGCCCTCTCTGCTTCCAAAAGGAGAAAGGGAACATAGCAGCTAAGTCAGACATAATATAAGCAATCACGATGATGATCATCTCTCGACTTGTCTGTGTTCACCCAACTACAAGTCTTAAGCACGGTCCGCCTATCAAGGCTGAGGGATTGGGGATGGGCTGGGGAGGACTGAAGTGTATTAGATAGACGTGTGTGTGTGTGTGTGTGTGTGTGTGTGTGTGTGTGTGTGTGTAAGATTTATTTTGTATTTATATGAGTATGTATAAATATGTGAATC
>NC_000073.6:3195239-3196944 GCF_000001635.26 Mus musculus
ACACCAAGAAAGGGCTCAGATCCCATTGACTGATGAGAAAAGTAGTCAGTGCTCTTAACTGCTGAGCCATCTCTCCAGCCCCCATCAAGTGTGATTTCTTGTGTGGGGTTTTTTTGTTTGTTTGTTTGTCTGTGTTGTTGTTGAGGGGCATAGACCAGGGATGTCATATTTTGAAAGCTTTCCAGAGGTCCTGAGTTCAATTCCCAGCCACCACATGGTGGCTCACAACCATCTGTAATGGGATCTGATGCCCTCTTCTGGTGTTCTGAAGACAGCTAGAGTGCATTCATATACATTAATAAATAAATAAATAAATAAATCTTTAAAAAACAAAAACAAAAGTCAGTGCCTGACTTACCTAGCATTCAGTATGCTCTGGGTTCCAGATTCTATCCCAGAAGTAGTATGTAAAGATATGGGCTCTAGCTGGGCGTGGTGGCGCACGCCTTTAATCCCAGCACTCGGGAGGCAGAGGCAGGCGGATTTCTGAGTTCGAGGCCAGCCTGGTCTACAGAGTGAGTTCCAGGACAGACAGGGCTACACAGAGAAACCCTGTCTTGAGAAACCAAGAAAGAAAGAAAGAAAGAGAGAGAGAGAGAGAGAGAGAGAGAGAGAGAGAGAGAGAGAGAGAGAGAGAAAGAGAGTCTTCACAAAAATGTGCTCAGCATTTCCAGGTGCTGGAATCCTGAAGGATAAGAGATCAGCCCGGGACACTCAACCTTGGAGCCATCTTCCGTTTTCAGAACCCAGCCCTTGTCCTGAGTGCTTCAGACTGGAGGCAGCTTTCCAGGAAAATGGAGACAGACGTGTGCCCTCTGCTGTCGCTTCAGGACATTGCCAACAGCACAGTCTCTGAGGGAGAAGACAGCTGTGGGGAGATTGACAGTTCTGATCCTGCAGTGGGTTTGTGACTCTGAAAACCATCTCTGAGGCTTGGACTTCACAGTCTGAGACAACACGTCACTCTTCAAGATTTCTGAAGTCTTTTACTTTCCTGTATGGGATGTTTCAGTCAACCACATTGGCTTAGCCAGAGGACCATGTCAGGGTTGTATCCCTCAAGTGGGAAGTCCCTTTTCTGATTCCAAAGAGAAAAAGTTCTTCTCGCTTGAGTGTCACCCCTTGAAAGCAGCAGCCCAGAACCCAATACAATCAGTCACTGTGTTCTAGCTGGGGATTTGTCTGTGTTCACACAGTTACAAGGCTTCAGCTTGTTCAGCCTATCACAGAGTTGGGGAAGGAGCTACAGAACTGTCATGTGCCCGATGGCTTTCCCTCTAACACAACAGCAGGGTCCCTGTGGCCCTGTCCAGTTGACTTATTTTTGTCAGTGTGTATGAGATTTTAGTCCAAAGTGTGGTAGTCAACAGGACAGTGGTGGCGTACATGCCTTTAATCCCAGCACTTGGGAGGCAGAGGCAGGCAGATTTCTGAGTTCAAGGCCAGCCTCATCTACAGAGTGAGTTCCAGGACAGCCAGGGCTACACAGAGAAACCCTGTCTCAAAAAACAAAACCAAGAACACCAACAAAGTGTGGTAGTCAAGAAAGTCATAGCAGGGCACTGGAAGCCCTTAAAATGGAGTTCTGGGTTACTACCATTTTGTAAGTTGGGAGCGTTATCAAGGTCCCATATAGCTTCTGGTTTGGTAGGAAGCCAAATCTGGCTTTGAATTCTTGATTTTGTTTTTTCTTTTTTTTTTCGGG
>NC_000073.6:3197044-3197606 GCF_000001635.26 Mus musculus
TTTTTGGATTTTTTGTTTGTTTGTTTGGTTGGTTGGTTGGTTGGTTGGTTGGATGGTTGGTTGGTTGGTTGGTTGGTTTGGTTTTTCGAGACAGGGTTTCTCTGTATAGCCCTGGCTGTCCTGGAACTCACTTTGTAGACCAGGCTGGCTTCAAACTCACAAATCCTCCTGCCTCTGCCTCCTAAGTGCTGGGATTAAAGGCGTGCACCACCACGCCTGGCTGAACTCTTGATTTTCCTGCCTGAAAATGTAGCCATCTTCTGTAAGAGCCAGCTCTGCAATTGTTAATGAAATCCATGTCTCCTCTGCATTTACCTTGTTTCGGGTTACTTACTTGGGAGTGGGGAGGGACAGTGGGCAGGGAGAAAGAGACACAACCAAAGCCCATCAGATGCCTAAAGGTCTTAGTCAATTTACCCTTGTTTTGTCTAAGGAAGTGGAGGAGGGAAGACTTTCTTCCAGACATCTCTCTGTAGTCCCAAGAGGATTCTAGGTTGTTGCCAGCAGTGGAGAGAGGAGACCCCAGTACAAGGCAACACAGGACAATGAGGTCATTGGAGTT
>NC_000073.6:3198393-3224980 GCF_000001635.26 Mus musculus
CTTCTTTTATTCTTTTAAGTTTGTGGGCTGATGCCATCTCCAGCTTCCCGAGCTCACAGACAACACCAAGGCTACCAAAGGTCTTAGGCTGAGGAGTTGAGGGAGTGTTGGATACAGCCTCAGAAGGAGCCCTACGCTCACTGAGACTCATCACATTAGAGGAATTCTGCCTTCCAAGGACAAGCTTCCTAAGTCCTATTTTGAGAAGGAAAATAGTACCAGGCTATGCCACCCAGGTCTGTAAGGAATAGGAGCTTACTGTGGCGTGTGCCACTGTGAGATTGGAAGGTCATGAGATGAAAGTCACCCGGATTAGCTCACACAGCGGACCCCATATCCAAATAAACATGAGAACAAAAGCTAGTACCTGACTGTTGCCTAGCATTCAGGGTGCTCTGGGTTCCAGATGCTGCCCCAGAAGTGTGTAAAGATTTGTGCTCTTGCAGGGGAGTGGTGGCGCATGCCTTTAATCCTAGCACTTGGGAGGCGGAGGCAGGCGGAATTCTGAGTTCGAGGCCAGCCTGGTCTACAAAGTGAGTTCCAGGATGCTGGAGTCCTGAGGGACAACAACTCAGGCAGGGACACTCGGCTTTAGAGGCACTTTTACTTGTCAAGACCCAGAAGGGCTGTCCTAGCTGAGTGCCCGTCTTGAAGCAGTCTTCCAGGAACACGGAGAGGTGCGCCCCCTGCCGTCCCTTCAGGACATTGCCAGTAACACAGACTGAGGCAGGAGACAGCTGTCGGAGATACATAGCCCATAAGTTGGGGTAGGGTCTAGGTCCAACAAAGCCATGGCTCCAACGGACAAAATTTAGTGGTGGAACCTACACAAGGGTCAGCGGTCACTCAAAAAGTCATGGGATCCAACCAGGCTTCCTAAGCCGGGCTGCAGTGTTTCTCTTAGCTTTTTTTCTTTTTCTTTTTCTTTTCTTTTCTTTTTTTTTTTTTTTTTTTTTTTTTTTTTTTTTTTTTTTTTGAGACAGGGTTTCTCTGTAGCCCTGGCTGTCCTGGGCCCACTTTTGTAAACCAGGCTGGCCTCGAACTCAGAAATCCTCCTGTCTCTGCCTCCCAAGTGCTGGGATTAAAGGGTGCCACCACCACCCAGCACACAGTTATTTTTTGAAGATGCTGTTTATGTGTTGGGGTGCTTTGACTCAAGGCCTCAGACTACCCTCAGGTTTGGCAGGAAGGCATGTCTGGCCTTGAACTCCTGCCTGCGATTCTCACCATGTTATTATTTTGGTATATGGGTTAGCAGAGACACAGGTCAAGGGAAAGAGGGCACTGAGAAATTGCACCATCTGCCAAAAGGCCTTGGTCAATTTAACCTTACAGTGTCTGAGGAAAGTGAAGGGAAGTCTTTTTTATCAACATTTCTCAGCACTCTGCACCTATAAGAGGGTCCTATGTTGCTGGTCAGAAATGAAGACCAGTAAATCCCTCCGTGAACAAAAGGTTGTAAGGTTGGGGGCTAGAGAGATGGCTCAGTGGTTAAGAGCACTGACTGATCTTCCAGAGGTCCTGAGTTCAATTCTCAGCAACCACATGGTGGCTCCCAACCATCTGTAATGGGATCCCATGCCCTCTTCTGGTGTGTGTCTGAGGACAGCAACAGTGTATTCATAAGCATTAAATAAATAAATAAATCTTTAAAGAAAAAGGTAGTGAGGTTATTGTGAGCTTTATGAAGTTTTAAATCATAAAATCTGTACGTGTTTACACTTTTACTATCTGGATGTGTGCCATGTGTATGCCTGATTCTTTGGATCCCATGGACATATACAGTGAGGCTGTTTGTTCTGTCCTTAGCAATATAAATGTATATATGGGTTTTCATGGGTGTGTGATCAGTCTCTCTTCTACCATACTGTGAAAACCAACTTCATCACCAGGTACTAGACAGTGGTCCCAGCAACAAAGCAGCAGCCAAGGGAAAATGGCTTTCCCTCTCCCTGGAAAGGAGGGATGTGGGATGCCTGGGGCCTGGGAGTACAGATCTGTGCTAAAGAAGCCAAGCTGAGCTGCACACAATTGTCCCTAGGGTGTGGAAGAAAGTTAGCCATGTCAAAGCCTACCTGGCTATAGAGTTGATTGAGGGCAGCCTAAGCATGGTAAAATCCTGAATTTTAAAAATGAAGGTGTGCCGGGCATGGTGGTGCACACCTTTAATCCCAGCACTCAGGAGGCAGAAGCAGGGAGCTCACCGAAAATTCCAGGACAGCCAGGGCTACACAGAGAATCCCTGACATTTTAAAAAGGAGGAAGAGGAGGAAGAAGAGGAAGAGGAGGAGGAGGAAGACAGAGACAGGGAGACTTGGACTTGCTTGTGCCTAGTAACACATTTTTTAGTATAGAATAGAGTTTATTTAGGGCATGGGCAGGGGAGTTGAAGGTAGTAGAGACAGAAAGGCAGAGAGAGTGGGGGGGGCACGTGGAGAGAGGGGGAGGAGAATGGGGAGAGGAGGGAGAGAGAGACAGAGAGAAGAGCTATTTTGGTTTTTTTTTTTTTCAATCTCAGCACTTAGATGGCAAGCACATGTCTGGGGGTAGCTGTCAGCCAGGACTACATCGTGATACTGTGTCTTGGGGAGAAAGCTCTGTTATTAAAGCACTACTTACTTTAACAAGTAAAAAACGTAACATTTGGGAGCCCTCAAACGCACTGACATTCCAGGTGGCCTTGTCAGCCTGCCTGTAATTCGGGTTTTTAAGTCAAAGTTAAAGCAAGAGAGAAAAGATCCCACCCAAGGAACGCAGTGATAGAGGATCGGGAGCGCAGCTCAGGGTTTAAATCAAGCACAACGTGCTTTTTCAAAATGTGGTGGTGAATGGCTTATTCCTGCCACTCGAGACTTAAGGGCAGGGTGTTTCTGTGAGTTCCAGGCAGGCCAGGCCTACATAGTGAGACCAGGTCACACACACATGCAAAGCATTCCTTACTGAAAACAATGAGGGGATCTCCTGGGGCAGAGGCAGGTGTGAAATTCTGGCTGGGTGGAGTAGAAGGCCTCTTTATCGAGTCAGTTTAGACTGGACTGAACCGGGCCAAAGGAGCCGAGCACATCACACCTCCCCGCATTATTTCCTGGAACCTGGGCAATCTGAAGGCAGAGAAAGCTGCCTGGGGCCCACAGCCCGGCACTCCTTCCCGTATCAGCTCTGAAATCTGCAGAGCTGAGATCTGGCAGGAAGCAGGAGACTCAGTGGGAATTCTATCTGTCTAAAGTCTTTGTGTGAGTCCAGATCTCTAGATCCTTACGCAAAGAGTAAAGTTAGGAGGACTCCTGACTTCAGGGCTGGTGGGGGCAGGGCTGGCTGCCAGCCTGAGAGAACAAAACGAAGCAACTGTGCTGTAGTTTGAGTCTGGTCTGCAAGGTGACTCCTGGTATAATACCAGCCCTTGGAAAACAGAGTCCTGAGAGAGAAAAAAGTAGGAGAAAGTTTGAAGCCAGTTTGGACCACATAAAAAAATAGACTCTGTATCTAAAACATAACTGGGGCCAGGTGTGGTGATAGGCATCTTTAAGCCAGTATTTGAGAGTCGAAGGCAGGAGGATGTCTGTGAGTTCAAGGCCTCTCCTGCTCTATATAGCAATTTCAGGACAGCCTCTACTCGGAGAGGCTCTCTCTCAAAACCACAATAAGCCAGGTGGTGGTGGCACAGGCCTTTAATCCCAGCACCACTTGGAAGGCAGAGGCAGAGGCAGGCGGATTTATGAGTTTGAGGCCAGCCTGAGTGAGTTCCAGGACAGCCAGGGCTACACAGAGAAACCCTGTCTCAAAAAAAACAAAAAACCAAAAAAAAAAAAAAAAAACCAATAACTGGTTGGTGACTCCTGTCTCTTATTCTAGCACTTAACAGGCTGAGGCAGGAGAATTACTGTAAATCCCAAGGCACTCTGTGCTAGACAGTAAGACCTTGTCTGAAAGAAACTGTATATAGCAGGCATAGTGGCAAATGCCTGTTATCCGAGCATTCAGGTAGAAAAACAAGAGGATCAGGAATTTGAGGTCATACTTGACTAGACAACTAGTTTCAAGCCAGGCAGAATTATATGAGATTCAGTACCATGCAAGCAAAACAAAAACTTCCAGAGGTGGTGCCATGTGTATTTAAGGTCAGGAGATAGATCTCTTTGAATTCAAGGCCTCCCTGGTCTACACAGTGAAACCCTACCGAAAATAAACACACACACACATGCAAGTGGTTCTCTGTGTTTGAGGCCATGGTCTATGGAGCAAATTCCAGAACAGCCAGGCCTACACAGAGAAACCCTATTTTGAAAAACCAAAACTGGGGCTAGTGAGATGGCTCAGCAGGTAAGACTACTCTCCTGGGGGTCCTGAGTTCAAATCGAGCCAGCAGAAGTACTGAGTTCAATTCCCAGCAACCACATGGTGGCTCACAACCATCCCTGTAATAAGATCTGACACCCTCTTCTGGTCTGTCTAAAGATAGCTACAGTGTACTCACATATAATAATAAAATAATAAGGGCTGGTGAGATGGCTCAGTGGGTAAGAGCACCTGACTGCTCTTCCGAAGGTCCAGAGTTCAAATCCCAGCAACCACATGGTGGCTCACAACCATCTGTAACGAGATCTGACTCCCTCTTCTGGAGTGTCTGAAGACAGCTACAGTGTACTTACATATAATAATAAATAAATCTTTAAAAAATATATAATAATAATAATAAAATAATAAATGAATCTTTGGGCTAGAAGGAGCGGGGTCCCCAAGCGAGCAGAAGTACTGAGTTCAATTCCCAGCAACAAAGTGATGGCTCACAACCATCTGTATAGCTACAGTGTGCTCAAATACATAAAATAAATAAATCTTTGGGTGGGGGCAGGGTTTCTCTGTATAGCCCTGGCTGTTCTGGAACTCACTCTGTAGACCAGGCTGGCCTCGAACTCAGATATCCATCTGCCTCTGCCTCCTGAGTGCTGGGATTAAAGGCCTGTGCCACCTCGCCCGGCTAAGAATAAATTGCTTAGGAAATATTACCTTACACAGAAGTAGAATTTAGCTGAAGGGCCTCACATCAATATGACTACAAGATAACTAGCATCCTGAACTAGCGGGACTTTTTATTTAAGATTGATTTATTTTTACTTGCATTGGTGCTTTGTCTACAAGTTTATCTGTGTGAGGGCTCCATATCCCCTGGACCTGGAGTTACAGGCAGCTGTGACCTGCCATGTGGTTACTAGGAATTGTACCTGGGTCCTCTGGAAGAGCAGACAGTGCTCTTAACCACTCAGCCATCTCTCTAGTCACTTAAACAGACTTCTTAGAAACTAGAATAAAGTAGAACTGAGAGGTTCGTGATTAGTCTGTGGTTACCAAAGAAGTATTTTTATCTTTCTCTCCTTCTTCCTCCCTTCCAAAAGATATTCTTGTGTATCCCTGACTGTCCTGGAACTCACTTAGGTAGTGGCCTAAGCAGGCCTCAAACTCAAAGATCTCACTGTCTCTGCCTATCAAATGCTGGAACTAAAGGCCAGTGCTATCACACCCCGATAAGATGTATCCCTACCCCACCCCTCTCTGTCTACCAGAACTGTGACCTATTAGGCTCTGTTCTCATACCAAAAGGAACTTAATTATGCCGGCCAGCCAGAAGGGCCCGGTCCTCTTATCAGTTCACTAGGCTGGCAGGATGTCCCTGGTTAACAGCCACCTAAACAAAGAACAGCAGCCTGTTTTTTAAAGAGGGTGGGGTGGGGGAAGGGCTATGGGAGGGAAAGAGACTGAGGCATAAAGTGAGTAAATAAATTAAAAAGAAAACAAAAAGAGTAAACTGAGTGGCAGGGTACACACCTTTAATCCCAGGATTTGGTAGGGGAGGGCAGCAGGATCTATAAGTTCAAGGCCACCCAAGGACAGTCAAGGCTACACTGGGGAAACTCTTGTCTCCAACAACAAAAAACAAAACAAAACAAAGTAAAGATGTCTTTGCTATGTAAATCTCCCATTTGTCCCTACTGGCCAAGCTTGCAGTTTCTGTGTCTGTAAAACCTTGTTTAAAGTGTGACCTGGGGACAGCTGACTTGTATGTCTGTTTACAACTGACTTAAAATCTATACAAGTGGCAGATAATTTCTGTTCAAAATGGGTGTCTCTTTGGGTGTTTAAGCAGAATTGGATGCCTTAAAGAGTTTTACTTCTTTTTTCCCCTAGTAGAGTCAATTCTCAAAGTGTATAGAAGAGAGGGACACTTAATCTTCTGCTCCAGGGTCACCTTCCGCATTGCCTTAGATCTAAGGACATTTTTTCAGGCCTTCATTATTCATTGAAAATACCCATGCACCCCTAAAATATGGCCCAGATCTAAAATCCCTACCAAACCTTACAAGCTGATCACAAACATAATGAAGAAGATAGATAGTAAAGAGACACAGTTTTTCATACAAACACTAGGAGGCGAACAGAATGAGGTCATCTCTGGCAAAGCCAAGAAAGGGACTATACAACACTTTCCTATCTGTGAGTCAGGGGGTAGTGTTTAGCGGAGCATGGAGCTTCCAATGCAACTTGGGTAGGGCAAAATTCAAGAATTCAAACCCGGGTTGCCCCAACAGGGCTATTTGTGTCTATCTACATATAAGGTTCTCACAAGAAAATAACAGTCTAGGGGGTTGGAGAAAGGGCTCAGCAATTAACATCGATTGCTAGTCTGGCAGCGGACCTGAGTTTGAGTCTCAGAACCCACATAACGACTCACAACAGCCTGTAATACCAGTTCCACGGGATCCTGCACCCTTCTCTGGCCTCTGAGGGGCACCCACATGTACATATTCACAGATTCTCACATGTGCATGTAATTAAAAAAAAAAAAGATGGAGAGATGGCTCAACTGTTAACACTTGGTGTTCTTTTGTTGTTGTTTGGGGGGGATTTGTTTTGTTTTGGGGGGGTTGGTTTTTCAAGACAGAGTTTCTCTGTGTAGCCCTGACTGTCCTGGAACTCACTCTGTAGACTCAGAAATCCACCTGCCTTTGCCTCCCAAGTGCTGGGATTAAAGGCGTGTGCCTCCATTCCCCAACTGCTTGTTTGTTTTTCAAGGCCACTTTTTTTTTTTTTTTTTTTTTTTTTTTTTTTTTTTTTTTTTTGGTTTTTTCGAGACAGGGTTTCTCTTGTGTAGCCCTGGCTGTCCTGGAACTCACTTTGTAGACCAGGCTGGCCTCGAACTCAGAAATCCGCCTGCCTCTCTCTCCTGAGTGCTGGGATTAAAGGTGTGCGCCACCATGCCCAGCGTCAAGGCCACTTTTTAATCTATTAATTTTCAAAGATTGTGTGTGTCTGTCTGTCTACATGTACACTTGTCTGGTGCACTTGAAAATCTCTTGAAACTGGAGCTACAGATGTTTTGGGCCTACCATGTCAGTTCTGGGAACTGAACCCTGGTTCTCTGCAAGAACAGCAAGTGTTAGGCTGAGCAGTGGTGCCGCTCGCCTTTAATCCCAGCACTTGGGAGGGAGGCAGAGGCAGTCAGATTTCTGAGTTCAAGGCCAGCCTGGTCGACAAAGTGAGTTCCAGGGCAGCCAGGGCATATACACAAAAACCCTGTCTCGGAAAAAAAAAAAAAAAAAAAGAAAGAAAGAAAGAAAGAAAGAAAGAAAGAAAGAAAGAAAGAAAGAAAGAAAGAAGGGGGGGAAGTGGTCAGGCCAGGTATAGTGATACACAGGCAGGGACACTCTTATTAGAGTTTGGAGCTAGCCTGATCTACACAGTGGGTCTTATTAAACAGCCAGAGCTATATGATCAAGACCTTGTCTCGAAAAAGAAAATTATTCAGTAAAAGAGGAAATATACATTGTTCACTAGACTGGTATGGTGTTCAGCAGGATGTGTGTTTCATACTGGAACGTCATGGGAAGGCAAATTAATTCTACTTCACGGTAGTCCCTACAGCTACTTGCTTCTGAACATACTTTTAACTCTCTCATCCATTCAACTAGCACTCAAGAACTGTGTATGATTCGGGAGGCTGTAAGTGAATCGGTTAAGGCCAGACCCTGGGTCCAGCAGCCCGAAACAGGTGAGACTGGCTACGTGTCTAAAGTAAGGTAACCAAACCAGCAGAGTAGCCAAATTACAAAAGGTGTGATCCCCACCTCTCTAACCTATCTGGTCACCTTGGCTCCCAGCAAGGTGACCAGAGCAGTTTGGAATCTCTTCCTAGGGGACAGGTTCCCTCCTCTGGCTGACACCAGGCTCCAGCCTTTCCCCTTTGCCCAGCATGGGATTCCTGAGGAAATTCCATTTCCTTGAGAACCATTGTCTCAATAATCTGTTAGCCCTCGGGAAGGGCGCAGGTGTCTTTAGAATCTCTTCCTAGGGATCCGGATTGTCACAATGCTCTGCCCTGGATGGGGCAAACCTCCCAGTGTGTTGGGGGGCAGGGCGGGGAGCAGCACAGCCCCAGTGTTCTGGGCAATGGAATTTATCTAAGGAGCTGGCAATTTCAAGGAGGAATTCAGGTCCCCAAAGTGAGCTGGAATATTGTGACTCCCACCTGGAATCCCAGCATTCTGGAAACAGAGGCAGTAGCCTCTGCAGTTCAAGGCCAGAGTGGGCTACATAGCAACTTCCAAGCCAGACATGCCAAAGAGCATGTCTAAAAAAAACCTAGCCACAAAAGAAGGTTCGGGAATGTGGCCAGTCCATAAGAGAAGCCTTTCCCAGAGCGCTAAAGGCCATGTCTTCCTTAAGGTTTCTTTAAATTGATACAGCACAGCTTTCCTTCAGGCTGTTCCTCGAATCTGTAAACCGGGAGCTGCTTCTGGCCGCCCAGATCTGCCCATTGCAAGTGAAGTTTTCAGACCCCGCAACTATACGGGAGTGGAAAAGAATTATCGGAGAGCCATCTGTCCCCGGAAGATTTTTTAATGACAAAGAACAGTTACTAATAGCTCATTCTCCAGGACAGCTAGGGCTACACAGAGAAATCCTGTCTCGAACCCCCCTCCCCCCCCTAAAAAAAAAATAGCTCATTCTAAGCCAGGCGTTGGGAGATTTCTGAGTTCGAGGCCAGCCTGGTCTACAGAGTGAGTTCCCAGACGGGGCTATACAGAGAAACCCTGTCTCGAAAAAACAAAAAAAAAAACCAAACAAACAAAAAAAAACAACAACAACAACAAAAAGCTCATTCCTTTAAACTGCTAGAATCTCTGGGGGTGGAGATGGAACAGAACCTAATATCCTGTGTACCTACATTTTTTTTCTTTAGTTCTCTTTCTTTCCTTCTTTCTTTCTTTCTTTCTTTCTTTCTTTCTTTCTTTTTTTTTTTTTTTTTTTCCTGAGACAGGGTTTCTCTGTATAGCCCTGCCTGTCCGGGAACTCACTCTGTAGACCAGGCTGGCCTGGAACTCAGAAATCTGCCTGTCTCTGCCTCCCAAGTGCTGGGATTAAAGGCCTGTGCCACCATGCCCGGCAATTTTTCTTTTATTTTACTTTTTTATTTTTTTTATTTTTTTTTTTATTTTTAAAGATTTATTTATTGATTATGTGTAAGTACACTGTAGCTGTCTTCAGACACACCAGAAGAGGGAGTCAGATCTTGTTATGGATGGTTGTGAGCCACCATGTGGTTGCTGGGATTTGAACTCAGGACCTTTGGAAGAGCAGTCGGGTGCTCTTACCTGCTGAGCCATCTCACCAGCCCTATTTTACATTTTAAAAGTGTGTGTGCCTGCCTGTGTGTTTCCGTATGCACATGTTGGGTGTCCATGTGTCCAGGAGACATGGAGGTCACAGGCCAACTTCCTGGACATTCTCAGGAATGGCCAAGGCAGGCTTTAAACTCCTGACAAACTGCCTGCCTCCTCTCCCTAGTGAAGATTAGAAGTATAAGCCACCTTGTCAGGCTGAGGACATTTTAATGGAGAACTTCAGTTCTGGTTTGCAACTTGAGTCACTCAGCAACCACTGGCTTGGCACTAAAACCAACCACGCCAGGACTGGAGACTAGGCCATGCCCTAGACAAGCCACCAAGGGAGTCCTTAGGAGAGGGTCTTTGAAAACCTGCAAGGGTCCCTAGAGGTGTAACTGAGCTTGTAGCAAGCTTCCCTATCAGGTACCTAACTTTAGGTCAGAGTCTCAGCACTGCATAAACTCTCCAAGAAGAGTTAAACTGTTCTGCAATATCTACATTCTGGGGGGTGGGGGCAGGTGGCCCAAATCAAAGTCACCTTCAGCTGTCTAGCCACTTTAGGCTCTAGGAAATCCTCTCTAAAAAAACAAAAAACAAAAAAAAAAAACAAACAACAACAACAAAAAAAAACAATAAAGCTGGGAGTGGCAGACCATGCCCAAGGTCCCAAAATCTAGGTTGGTTTGCATAGAGAATTCACGGCCAATCAAGCCCACATAGCAAGACTCTGTCTAAAAAAGAAAATAAACTAAACAGAAAGACTGGGAACCAAACTGCATAGTATTAGTATGACAAGACCCTGGGCTCTCTCCCCACACTGAAAAGGAAGGAAGGAAGGAAGGAAGGAAGGGAGGAAGGAAGGAAGGAAGGAAGGAAGGAAGGAAGGAAGGAAGGAAGGAAGGACGGACAAACAGCGACCCGGAATCCGGAGTGGTTCAAAGTGATTATCACAATATCACAATATTTGGGAGACTTACACAGGGGAATGGCTTTAAGCCCAAGATGAAGGGGTACAAGCTATCCTGAGATAGAATAAGACCATCTCAAAATAAGCAAGACTTCTCAGGAAGCAAGTCTACTGTTACTGGCCATATCTAAGGAATTTTTCCTGTTCTAGTTGTTGTGGGTATGGATTGGTTTTTGTTTTCGAGACTGGGTTTCTCTGTGTAGCCCTGGCTGTCCTAGAACTCCCTCTATAGACCAGGCTGGCCTCGAACTCAGAAATCCGCCTGACTCTGCCTTCCAAGTGCTGGGATTAAAGGCCTGTACCACCACTGCCCAGAGAGAAGATAATTATTAAAAAGAGAGACTTGGTTGGGCCTTTTCCTTGGGTCCCAAGGAATCATCAGAATTTACCTCAGGAATCTCATGCTGGGGAAAAAACAAAAGGCTGATATCTAGTGCCAGTCAAAGAAAGGAACATGTCTCCCAGGAAAAGATTACACACAGTTCTGTCCATATGTCATTGGACCTTGATGCAGAGACTGGAGCCCAGTAAAGGATCACCCTTTGACTGGTTAGCTATGACTACCTAGCTATTCACATCTCCAGAAGAGGGAATTACAAATGGTTGTGAGCCACCATGTGGTTGCTGGGATATGAACTCAGGACCTTCGGAAGAGCAGTTGGTGCTCTTAATCACTGAGTCATCTCTCTAGCCCTCTGGTCTTCCTTTTAAACCTAAGTCTTATGTGAGGACTTGGGAAGTTGTACTTGGGAGTGGGCATAGAGGTCCACCAGACCTTGTTATTTGTCTCCCTCCCCTAAGTGGCCACATTGAAAGTACCTTCTTTCTCCAGTTTCATTAATACAGGCCAGTTGAATTGGCCTATTGGTGGCCAAGCTTAGCTTATTGAATGATCAGGGCCCAGGCCTTAACACTGCGGTAGCTCAGTCTTTTTTATCTTGTCACCCTAGGTCCATTTCATAGTTCAGGAAACGAATATTAAAGAACATTACTGCTGGGGCTGGTGAGATGATTCCACTGCTAAGAACACTGGCTGTTCTCCCAGAGGTCCTTGAGTTCAGTTCCCAACACTCACATGGCATTTCACAACTGTATGTTACTCTAGTTCCGGGGGATCCAACACCCTCACACAAACATACATGCAGGCAAAACGCCAATGCACGTGAAGGTCTAAAAACTAGGTAAATTCTTTTTAAAAAGGAAACAACATTACTGCTGTGTTTATGCTTCCTCCAACACAAGCTGGGGTTGTGAGGGAGGGACCTTTTTTATTTTCGGGGCATTGCCAGTGAGTGAGATCACTGTGGGTTTTGTTTTTATTTTGTGCAGCAACAAGATCCTACTACTTAGCATTGACAGGCCCTGAACTCACTAAATAGACTAGGCTGCTGTCTTCTCCCTCCTGAACACTCGGATTAAAGGCAGACACAAACACTATCTACCAGCTTGATCTTATTTTATTATTTTATTTTAAGACAGACTCTCAAGTATCCCAGGCTACCTTCCAATCTTTTCTGAAGATGACTTTGAACTCCTGATCTAACTCCCCCTCACGTGGTCTTTTCTGTGATTATAAGTAGGTATCGTGGCACCCATCCTTTTTTAAGGAACTTTCTAAATAATGTATTTTGAGAAGATAAACGCAAGGCTTCTCTCCCCTAAGACGAGGCAGCCTTCCAGCCTTTGACCGGCCCAATTTCGTCTTACTCAAGAATCTGCTGAGTTACCTCCCATTCCAGGTATCTGATCACAGATATCTCCAGGAGTCACTCTGTCTCCTGCCTTTGAAGTGCTATAGAAAAGCCTGCCTGCCCATTACAAGAATCCTGCTGGGTCAGTTTAAGCAAGAATCCGGCCACCCTAGAGTCTCTTCCTAGAAAATTTCCACACATTATACCCCCATCCTCTGAGTCCTTGCTCGGTTCTTTTAGCTAAAGTCCTTATTTTGCAGCTTTGTCTGATTAATTTCAATCCATTTTCCCTACCCAGAAAATATAGTCTTTTCCCTCTCCCTTCGAGACAGGGTTTCTTTGTGTAGACCTGGTACTATTTCTGTAGACTAGGCTGGCCTCAAACTCACAGCAATGTGCCTGTCCATGCCCCTCAAGTTCTGGGATTAATAGCCCTGCTTAATATGGATGTGTGTGTTCAAAGCCACTTTGGCCTTCATTATGAGTTCCTTCCCAAACCATCTTTTCTACCTTTTCTTTCTTTCTTTCTTTCTTTCTTTCTTTCTTTCTTTCTTTCTTTCTTTTGATTGTTTTGGTGACTTCTTTGTTTATCCTCTTTTTTGTTTAGTTTCCTTTTTAAGGATGCTTAAAAGTCTCGAACTTGTGACAATCCTGCAGGCCTCTGCCGCTCCAAATGCTATAATCGTAAGCATGTACCAATTCAATTATCCCTTGTTTTATTTATTTATTTATTTTATTTTTTTATTTCGGTTTTTTCGAGACAGTGTTTCTCTGTATAGCCCTGGCTGTCCTGGAACTCACTTTGTAGACCAGGCTGGCCTCAAACTCAGAAATCCGCCTGCCTCTCTCTCCCGAGTGATGGGATTAAAGGCGTGCACCACCACGCCCGGCTCCCTTGCTTTATTTTTGACACAAGGTCTTACAACATAGCCTGGTTCACGACAGAGTTACAGCAAAGGACCTCCTTGAACTCCAAGTTCTGTGGCTTCCACCTTCCAAATACTTTCAAGATTCTTCCTGCCCCCACCCTGCCTCCTGCCTATCTCCCCTCCAGCCAAGAAGGAATGCCGAGCCAACCATGTGCTCCACGAACTAGGCTACACCTCCAGTCTTGTGAAGCTTTAAGGAAAGTCAGGATTATTTCTCAATAACAAACCACATTGTTATAGAAGTCTATTACATTTAACATAAGGCTTGAAAACATGAGCATGAGTCTTTTTTTTTTTTTTTTTTTTTTTTTTGGGTTTTCGAGACAGGGTTTCTCTGTGTAGCCCTGGCTCTCCTGGAACTCACTTTGTAGACCAGGCCCCTGCCTCCCAAGTGCTGGGATTAAAGGCGTGCGCCACCACGCCTGGCTGAAAACATGAGTCCTACGAGGAGGACGGTAGTGTGGGCTAGGACATGAGAGCCTTCCAGAGTTCAGTTCCAAACACACTACACACACAAGTCCTGCTTGCCCAGCAACCTCACCCCCACCCTCCGCACCCCATGCTGGCTTCCACAAGACCAGTATTCCTTAAAGGACTGGCTACTGAATGGTTTCTTAGGTCACAAGGTATCCATCACAAAGACTTGGTTCCGGGATTCAAAAAGAATAGAAAAGCAGCCTTAGACAATAGAAAGAGAAATGGGTGTAGCTGTGGTGGTGTAGCCCTGGCTCCCAGCAACTTCACAGAAATTGAGCACTTGAGCATCAAAAACTTCTTAAAATAAAACTTAAAAGGAAAAAGATGTTGTTACTTTTTTATTTTTTGCCTTTTTAAGACTGAGGATTAAACCCAGGGCTTCAGGCACGGTAAACAAGCACACTACAATCCAGCTGTATCCAGCTTTTGAGACAAGGTCTCCTGCCTGCTAGTCTAGAGGGGAGTAGAACTTACTCTGAAGTTCAGGCTGGCTTCCAGCTCAAAGCAGGCCTCTTGTCTCCTTTTCCCTAGGTGTTGGGATTATAAAGATTGGATGCTACACCAGGCTACTTAAAAAAAAAACAAACAAAAACCAGGTGGCCACGCCTTTAATCCCAGCACTCTGGAGGCAGCGGGCAGGCGGATTTCTGAGTTCGAGGCCAGATCTGGTCTACAAAAGTGAGTTACCCAGGAAACTACATCATCCAGTCAACTAATTATATATATATTTAAAAGATTTATTTATTGTATTTATATGAGTGCACTGCAGCTGTTTTCATGCACAGCAGAAGAAGCCTCGGATCCCATCACAGATGCTGTGAGCCACCATGTGGTTGCTGGGACTTGAACTCAGGACCTCTGGAAGAGCAGTCAGTGTTCTAACCACTGAGCCATCTCTCCAGCCCAGCCAATTAATTATTACTGAAAGTGGTTTTCTGCTGAATGTAAAGCTAAATACAAAGTTTTCAAAGGTGAAAAATGTATTGTGCGAATGTAGATGCTTGCACAGCCTGGACAAGGTTCTGGCTCCCCATTGCCAAGCCTGGGGACAGGAGGACAAATGTATAAATGACCACATGACAGATATCACATATCAGGGTGTACATGTCATGGAGATTAAGATAACTCATACTTGTCTTTCCAACACCTGGGCAGCTGAGACAGAAACCATTGCTGTGAGTTCAAGGCCAGCTTGTCCTACAAAGTGAATTGCAGCCCAAACTTGGCTGTCTAATAGGCCTCTCAGGCCTCCTCGATGAAGGACTTGAACAGGTGTTTGTGCTACAGGGCTTGGTTCTGATGCACACAGTTTAACCTGATAATGATTTTACATTCTGATGCTGAGCCAAGCAACCTGGGTCAGGTATGCCAGCCCCCAAAAGAATGGTTTTCTCCACTTTTCTTTATAGTACCTTCCACAGAAGAAAATAAGGATAACCTGGCAGTTTACCATCTAATGCCTTTATTAAAGGCTATCCTCCAGCCTTGTCACTGTGAATGAAGATGGGATTGACCAGCCCCTCCAATTGCATCAATTAATTTTGAACCTAAAAGGATTTCAAGCCCAGAGGGGAATTTACAGAAGAAAGCATTCTTATTGTAATGCTCAATCCTAGTAAACAAAGCCAAGGGTTGGGTGGCAAAGGGAGGGAGGACTGGGTCATTACCATAAAAGCCTTGCTGCCGACATGCAAATGACTGTCCTTCACCCCAGCCAGTGGAGTTTTGAAAGAAGTAAAATGACTCTCCTTTTTCCGGGTCCTTACTTCACCAGCTGTCAAATCTCATCCCGCAGTTCTGTGAAATTTCCAGTACCTTCTCTCATAATAACTTAATGCTACTATGAAGAAAGAAACAGATGGGGTGGGAGAAGTGACACCAGGTGAGAGGGTCAGTAGGTAAGTTCCATCCCCCGGACCACAGAGGAGAAGGAGAAATTTCTTCAGGCCAGCTGCCCTGTGATTTCTACCAGAGCACCTTAGCATGTGCACAGCCTCCCAACCCAATAATGTCATTTCAAAGCCCCACACTGAGTAGTAGCTGTCTGAGAGTCCCAGGATAGCCAGGGCTGTACAGAGAGAGGTACCCTGTCTGTTGGTGGACACCTTTAATCACAGCACTTGGAAGGCAGAGGAATGCAGATTTCTGAGTTTGAACCCAGACTGGCTTAAATAGAGAATCTGTGTGTCAAGATAAGTAAATAAACTGACCTGCGACCCCCTAATCACATAGGAACAGAAAATAAATATAATCACTTTATATAATGTAGTGTTAATAATAAGAAGAAAAAGAAAAGCCAGCAGTGTGTGTTAGGAAAGAGACAGCAGGTGATTTTTCTGTAGTAGACAAGTTTGAGGCCAAGCAGCTCAGCCTGGGATTATGAGGTCATGGCATGAGTTTGAAGCCAATGAGCTCAGCCCTGTGACTATGATTCTGCCAGCCTCCGTGCCATTCAGACTCCAGGTAACGAAGGAAGTCTAACTAGTTTGCAGGTTAACAGTCCCTTTGGCTGGGGAGAATGAAATACATCTCCCTTCGGATTTGAGCCTGGGAGGACTTGGGAGCAGGTACCTCGCCTGGTGCCTCACTTCCTAGGTGCAGTACAAACCTCAAGATCTCTGCTGGGGTCCCTGAAGCTCAGCATGAGAGGAAAGGAAGGAAGCCCAAGGTTGAAGGCAGGGCTGATAAAAGCAATGTTTTTGCTAATTTTCATATATCCCCAGCTGTCTTTTTTTTTTTTTTTTCCCGAAACAGGGTTTCTCCGTGTAGCCCTGGCTGTCCTGGAACTCACTCTGTAGACCAGGCTGGCCTCGATCTGAAATCCACCTGTCTCTGCCTTCTAAGTGCTGGGATCAAAGGTGTGCGCCACCACACCGGGCTAAAACAGCTGTTTCTTAGTGTCATCATAGAAAGGTTTTTGTCAGAACCTTGGAAGGCAGCTGACAATGATAAAGAGGAGAAGGGGAGCCAGAGTGGCACCCCACCTTTGCCCCTCCACTTCTGAGCTCCCTGCTAGGCCTAAGGGTCAAAGGTAAACTCTAAGGAGGCCTTATGGAGGACTTAAGAGATGCTTCTACATTTTTAACCCTAGGTGCTTTCAAAAGTGTTCTTTATGGAGCCCTTGAGCTGTATTAATGTATAAACAGGTATACTGCCAAACTCAAAGACCTGAAGGCAATCTCTGGACCCCAAGAGGTAAGACAGAACTCAGTGCTACAAGCTACTGTCTAACACCTATATGCTTCCATTTCACCTCTGCCCCTCCCTGCAACATACACCAAAAATAAAACTTTTTTTTTTTTTTTTTTTTTTTTTAGGCAGGGTTTCTCTGTATAGCCCTGGCTGTCCTGGAACTCAAATCCGCCTGCCTCTGCCTCCTGAGTGCTGGGATTAAAGGCGTGTGCCACCATGTCCAACAAAACATAATTTTAAAACGCTCACTGTGGGCCAGCTTGGTACAAGCCCATACTCGAGAAAGCAGAGAGAGATGCGTGGATTTCTGTGACTTGGAGGCCAGCCTGGTCTATATAGTGAGTTCCAGGCCTCTCTTGCCTAGCAAGATCCTGTCACAAGAAATAAGCAAGTAAGGAAGTGAGTGAGTGAATAAATAAATAAATAAATAAATAAATAATAAATAAAATTCTTAGGGTTAAGTTAGTGGGGCACTTTGCTTGGTTATGTTCAACACAGTATGAACAGGGAACAGAGTTGCCAAGGCCATCTTGGGAAAGTTGAAGAGAAGCTAAATCAGTAGCTCATCCCAGGCTAGGCTCCTGGCATCCTAGCCTAGAAAGATCCAGTCAGAAAGAAAGAAAGAAAGAGAGAAAGAGAGAGAGAGAGAGAGAGAGAGAGAGAGAGAGAGAGAGAGAGAGAGAGAGAAAGGAAGAAAGAAAGAAAGGAAGGAAGAGAGAGAGAAAGAAAGAAAGAAAGGAAGGAAGGAAGGAAGGAAGGAAGAGAGAGAGAGAGAGAAAGAGAGAGAGAGAGAAAGAAAGAAAGAAAGAAAGAAAGAAAGAAAGAAAGAAAGAAAGAAAGAAAGAAAGAATTATCCTTCTTGTTGCTGCTGTTTGAGGCACAGTTTCACTTGTAGCTGCTTGGCCTACCCATTGCTGGAATTAAAAGAATGTGCCATTATACTTGACCAAACCCATATCTCTATCTGCTTCCCCAAGCCTAAGACCTAGCAAATTGCTGGTGAGGCTTGTTTGTTCAATTAACAAGACATCTAAAGTATATTAAATATGCCTGGAATTAATGACTGAACTGGGCATACTGGTATATGCCTATTCCAGCCCTTGGAAGATTGGAGACAAAGACTTATGAGTCCCCACTAACCAAAGAACACACATGGGCTGGACCTAGGCCTCTTTGCTCACATGTAGCCGAGGTGTAGCTTGACCTTCATGTGAGTCCTAAACAGCTGGAGCAGAGGCTATCCCAAAAGCAGTTGCCTGTCCCGGAGTTATGATGGTCAAACTGGGCTGCTTTGTCTGGCCTCAGTGGGAGAGGAAGCACCTAGCCCCACAGACTGGAAGTGCTGGGGGGGGGGGGGCGACTCAGAGGAGAAGACTGGGGTTGGGGGAAGGATTGTAGAAGGAGGTGACCTGGAGGGGGGCAGTGAGTAGGATGTAGGGTGAATACATTTTTAAAAATTAAATTAATTTTTTAAAAATGTTCCATTACACACACACACACACACACACACACACACACACACACACACAAGGTGTAGACTTAGGAGTCCTAAATTATTCTTGGCTATTTAATGAGCTTATGGCCAGCTTGGCGTACTTGAGCCTTGTCTCCAAAAAACAAACAAACAAACAAACAAACCCTAAACTCCAAGTCTGCAATATGCCTCTGTAGCTTTAGCCCTGCCGCCTGGAGACCTAATTTCAATCCATGGAGCTATTTAAAGATATTTAATAAATAATAATAACAACAACAATAATAATAACAAAAGAAAAACAGCCGGGCATGGTGGCACACGCCTTTAATCCCAGCATTTGGGAGGCAGAGGCAGGCGGATTTCTGAGTTCAAGGCCAGCCTGGTCTACAGAGTGAGTTCCAGGACAGCCAGGGCTACACAGAGAAACCCTGTCTTGAACCCCCTCCCCCCCAAAAAAAACATATTTAAGCATAGGAGAAAACTAACTCTATCATATTGTTCTTGGACCTTCATATTCAGTGTGGGAAAGAAAGAAAGAAAGAAAGAAAGAAAGAAAGAAAGAAAGAAAGAAAGAAAGAAAGAAAGAAAGAAAGAAAGAAAGAAAGAAAGAAAGGTAAAAAAGAGGGAGGATTTGAAACTCTGGATTTAAAAAAAATTCAAACGAAAGAATAAACTGAACCTCCCACATTCTTCCTTTATTTATTTTTATTATTATCTTAATACTGAATGTAGCCCTGCCTAGTCCCGTGCCTAGTCACCATAGTAGACCAAGCTGGCCTTGAACTAACAAAGATCCTCCAGCCTCGGCCTAGAAAACTATAGGATTAAAGGCGCTGCTTCTAGAAACAAACAAAGAAATCTGTTTCCTCTGGGGGGTGGGGGGGAGAAGAAACCAGTGAAGGTCACTCTGCCGCAGGGAAACTCAGCTCAGAGGAAGCAGGGTGGTAGAGTAAGGATTCTCCGGGGTGGGGGAGGGGTATCAGAGCCTCCCAGTCCAGGGGGCCAATGAGCCTTCAGACTATATAAGAACCTAGAGCCTCCCCCACGCCTCTCAGAGACTTCTACTCCACATCGGGAATGCTGGTCTCTGCGGTCTTCAGGGATACCTCCGGCGTGCTGCTTCTCACATAGGCAAAGGTAATATTTTTAGTTTCAGATTTTTTATTTCCTTCAGTTCTGTGGTTTTAATCTACCTGGTTTAGAGAGGCGAAAGTAGATCCAGGATTTCCAGAAGAGAGATCTTCCTGCTTCAACTTTGGAGATGACTAGCCAGGCTGGCCTTTAACTCTCATTTCTGCCTGCCTCTCTGCCTCCAGATTAAAGGTCATCACGGCCATCTTCATTCTACTTTTTAAAAACTAGAGCCCCTTTTTTAAAAGGCAGGCTAGCCGCGAACTCAGCCTTCCTCGCTCGCCCCCACGGTTTGGCTGGGTTTACTAATCCCGAGGCAGAGGCAGGCCCATCTGAGGTTGGTCTGGTCTCCAAAGAAGACATTTAGAACTAATGTGTGTGGAAAAAGAGTTGGGCTTTTTTTTCTGACTTGGTCTACATAATTTCAAGGGAGGAACGAGCCTATGTGGGGAAAGTGAGTAGTCTGGGCGCGAGTGAAGTTTGGGGACCAGAAACCAAAGCTAGGAGTTACTGAGGGCAGGTCTAGGGAGTCTATGCAGTACATTTCATTAACTACGTGGTTTCATTGTAGAAATTTTGAGTTTCACTATACCTTGAGTTAGACCGATGTACTAACTCTTCCTTGATTTCATCCAGGTTTCCTTCAGGTTGGAGTGAATTTTAAGTTCTCCACGTTCTTTCCTCCTGGTAAATGTTTTAACGTCTGGACCGCCTCATCTTGCGGTACTCAAACTATGGGGGCACTTTTTTTTTTCTTTAAAAAGTGCCGCCTAGTTTTAAGCCCCGCCGGTTGAGAAAACGGCTATCTGGCACATTTACCAGCCCTGGTGCCACGTGTTCCGGGTTAACTGCAGCGTGGTGAGTACGGATTCGAAGAAAGGAATGAGACTGAGTATAGCGAAAGGCTAGGGATGGGCATCCTGCCCAGTAGACGGTAACTGAGGTGGTCGTTGTAGGGTACCTGGGGGCTCCATGTGCGTCCTGTCGCTGCTTGGAGCTGTTACACCTATGTAGCGGCCATCAAAGTGGAGGCCCTCTCTTGAGCCTGAATGAGAAAGTGCTTCCACTTTGTGTGCCACTGCATGGGGAAAACATCATAGCTTTGCATCTGACGCATCGGTTTACAGGAGCGGACAACCTGTGTGGGGGTTTAGGCTTGGAGTTTAATGGGTCCTATCCTAAAGAGGGCGGTTCAGTTGGGTGCCACGAGACGCGGATGGATGTAAGGCAGTCGTGAGTCCAGGTGCATTGTAGATTGTTCTTAAGCTTGACCTCCAGCCTGTGATACTCAAACTGGGGGCTCTTTTGGATTTTCATCGGAAGAAAAGTGCCGCCAGGTTTTGAGTGTCACCGGTTGAGAACTCAAAACGGCTAAGAACTAAGAATTAAGTTTTAGTGGGTCATGTTTTCACTGGGGTTGCATTTCTGGGCAGGTGGGTGTCACATGTGGGTTTGAGTCCGAACACTTGGGCGCATGCGGTACTAAAGGCTTTCCGCGTTCATAAAGGAGCCGGGATCCCACATGGGCCTCGCTCGGAGGAGCTGAGCCTCAGGTCTTGGAAGTTGGAACATACAGTGTCGATCAAAGTGGAGGCCCTCTCCGCGGCTTGGCGGGAAAGTGCATCCATTTTGTTTGTCTCTGTGTGTACATGGCGTCTGAAAAGCCGGCTGCAGCTGCAACCTGGAATCGCTTACCTGCTTGAAACAGGTATGTGTGCTGGAGGTGAATTCGTTGCCACTGGCTACTCGAGCTGCAAGGCTGGAGGTGAGGAGGAAGCAGGGCAGGGTGGAAGGAGGCACTCCAGGTCCAGGGGTGGTGAGTCTAAGCCTCAGGTCTGAGTAAAGAAAGGCCTACTTTTAAATCTCACGTGGCCGCCATATTAAGTCCTCTTTCAATTTTTTTCCTTTTTCTCCAAACAGGGTTTCTCTGTAGCCCTGGCTGTCCTGGAGCTAACTCACTTGTAGACCAGCCTGGCCTCAGCTCCATCCACCTGGGATTAAAAGATCCTATATATCTTGCTTGACTACTGTAGTTGCTATATCTTGCTTGACTACTGTAGTTGGACTGATGGTTGTGAGTCTTGATATGGTTGGATTGAATTTTTAGGACCTGCTGGCTGTAGCTGACTTTAACCTGGCTCCTAGCACAAACAAGCTTGGTGGACAGCCGGGTAGATAATACCCATAATACCTTTTGGCTTTACAATAGCCCAGGCTCATGAGGGCTGGGATTACAGGTGTTACATTGTGTGCCCTAAGCATAATCTTCATGGATTCTCTTTGTTTTTCAGGTGTTCCAGTTGAGTTGAATGTAATCCTGCCTAGCCTGGGGTACTTACTTGCCTTCAACCTGCCTGGCTGGCTGGTCTGGCTAAGAACTGACTATAAAGTTTCAGGTTTATTACCACAGCAGGTCCCTGTGGAAATGCTTCAATCTGTGGTACTCAAACTGTGTGACATTTTGTTCTTTGTAAGAAGTGCCGCAGAGTTTGTAGTGTTGCCGATTGAGAAACTGCAGTTGGCCTAAGTGTTGCATCATTTGGGTGTCATCTGTGGGTATGATTCAGTCTGTAATGGGGCAAAAGTAAAAGCTGAGGTGCACGGAACCTCACGGGAAGTGACCCAGATTTGACAGGTACTGTATTACATATAGCTGCATTTATCCTTTTGGCATTGAATAATCCTTAATCTTCAGTTCAGTTGTAGGCATGTTTGGATCTAGCGAAATTCCATATAGCCATACTCAAAATGGAGGCCCTATCTAAGCTTTTAAGTGGAAAGTGCTTCCCTTTTGTGTGTTGCCATGTGGAGAAAGCATCGGAACTTCAATCAACCAGAGACTCCTTGCTTGCTCATCTTGGTGAGACTCAAATGTGGGGCACACTTCTGGACTGTACATAGAAAGTGCTACTACTTTTGAGTCTCTCCTGTGGGCACCATTCACAGGTCGGCTGCTTTCATGCATGTGTAGTGTGTATCTGAATCCAGATGAAGGTTTCCTGGAACTGGGACATGTGGGTGCTATTGAATGAACCAAGGTGCTATGGGAGCAACCAGTGCCCTCAGCCTCCAAACATGAATAATAAAGTCTTGTTCTCTTGATTTTGCTGCTTTCTCAGTTTTTGTTTTAAAACACCCGCCATGGTTCCTAGGGATAAAAAAAGCTTGCAAGCATGCAAGCACCCTTTTAATCACTGGGGTTGAGACTAAAGGTAATCCTGGGCTATACAGAAAAACCCTGTCTGAAAAAATCCCCAAAAGTTAAACCAACACATAGCTGGAAGTGTTTTCAACAGTAATAGGGCACCTTTTGGGAGACACCCCTGTTTGCCTCTTGGGATTTAGGCATGCCACCCCTCCAATGGTTTTAAGGAAGAATTACCCTGTACTAGCTTAAAGGTGCCTTTAAGCATAGCCACATTTAAGCCCACATTTGTTTATATACTGTGAGTCTTTTCCATTTCTATACATCATGGCCAGTTCCTTTTAGTGGAGTGTCTGGATGGTTACAAGCTAACCTGAAATGGGGTGGTGCCAGGTTTTAAAAAGTAGTGGGTTGGGGAGCAGGGTGTGGGGGAGGATATAGGGGACTTCTGGATAGCGTTTGAATTTAATATAATAAAGGTAGATCTCTGGGTACTGTACTGGAAGTGGGCGGAGTTATCCCATTATAAGTGGTGGAGCTACCACGTGGTTGCTGGGAATGATGTCTGCCAGGCCTCACTAGTGTCAGGTCGTGAGTCATGCACAGCCATGATTTCTGCATCCTTGGCCACCTTGCTCAGTTTTCTGGAGTGTTGAGATTCAATGCGAACACCACCACAGCTGGGCAAAATCTAATAACCCAGGATAGGATGGGAGCATTGGCTGTCAACTATACCAGGTGTGCAAATCTTGGGTTTTGAGGCCTCATTTGTAAGGTGCCTTATACCTTTAGCCCCAGCCCACTTTTTTTTCCCCCTGCTGTATAAAATTCAGGTGTGAGTACAATTTTTCTTTTTAAAGATTTATAAGTGTTCTGTAGCTATCTTCAGATTCACCCAAAGAAGGCATTGGATCCCATTACAGATGATTGCAAGCCACCATGTAGTTGCTGGGAATTGAACTCAGGACCTCTGACTTAACCACTCCAGCCCTTGAGTACAATTTTTGAAAAATTACCTTGTGGGTCTTTATGCTGTGACTTGGCCAGTAGATGGCAGTCTTGGTCCATGGAAATGTCTAGGACTCTGGATATTTTTCCTTTTCTGTGGTCTTTACTGATCTTCAAACCTGCTAACCAGCCAATCCCCGTCCTAAATTATCTGCGTGGAATCTACATCAAACCCAGTGAGCTCCATCAAAGGTTGAGTGTTTAGGTCTCAAGCAGAACAATTTTGTCAACCTGCACTTACTGGGCCTCCTGACCTAAGACGGTCCCATGTAACAGGATGACCTTGAGTGATCTTGTCTCCACCTCACCATATACCAGAGGCTGGCCTTTAAAAGTTCCACCTCAAGTGCTTCAAAGCAGAGGGAATAAATATCCTGGTCGGCTTCATTCTGGTTCTCCTTACTGCTCAACACCCAATATCCAGGTACGGTTTTGTGACTCGAAGTGCTGCCATCCTCCTGTGAGTCTTTTTATTCAGGTCCATCCCAAACAGCCTGGGGACAAACATGGGACTATCAGTACAGTATGCTGCATTTTAGCCTGGTGAAAAGGGAGTCTCCCTACTCCTTTTTAAATATTTACTGAGGCTTGATCGTATGCTTCTGCTCTTGCACAGGTCAGTCTACATACAACCATTCAACCCGTTTAAATCCAGCTCCCAGGGATAGGACATCCCCTTCTTGCCTGTGGTTCCCGCATGCATATATATATATGTGTGTATGTATATATATGTATATATATATGTGTATATATATATGTATATATATGAATAATTAACATAATCTTAAGTGCATGGTAGTTGAGACAGCTCATGGAGCACTCACCTCAAACTTGGCCTCAGACTTTACAAGTACATGCCCTGGGATTCCGGAACATAACAAATGCAAATTTTTAAAATACTTGTAGGGTTAGTACATGTGTACACTTGAGTGCTTTCCTGCTGAGCCATCTTCCTAGCTCATCTTTTAAGATAGGATCTCACTAAGTTGCCCAGGCTGTCCTTGAACTTGGGACCCTCCTCTGAAGCTGGGATCCATACTCCTAGGTTTTCTTTGTTGACTGTATGCCATGATGTGTCAGCGAGACAGAGATGAGTTTTCTGTATGTGTTCTCTCCTACTCATGGGTCATGAGGACTGAACTCAGGTAATCAAGGTAGACGCTTCACCTGCTGAGCCCTCTAACCAGCCCTTTGTTTTATTCATATCAGTATTCTGCATACATGTATGCCTGATCCTCCTATATGCAGTGCCAATGGAAGTCAGAGGATGTTATTGGATCCCTAGGATCTGTAGTTATAAGTGGTTGTGAGCCACTAAGTGGGTTCTGGGAGCAGGGTCCTCTGCAAGAACCAATGCACTTAAGCACAGTGCCCCTCACTCCCAATTTTTTGTTTGCCTGTTTGAGACGGGGTTTCTTAGCAGCCTTGGCTGGCCTGGAGTGCTGGGTTCCCAGCCACGCTCAGCTCCTTATTCCCAGTTTGAAGTGTCTTCAGTCTTTAATAAGAGCCTTAAGAGAGTCTTACTTGCACTCTTCATTTATAGCTGCAGCTACCCTAGTGTGGAAAACATATCAAGTGTGTAACAGACTCAGAACTTTCAGATTCCAGCTGAGACTTGATCTCATCTGAAAGAACAGGAAGAGGATGGAGAGATGGCTTAGGAGTTAAAAGCACTGCTCTTCCAGAGGTCCTGAGTTCAATTCCCAACTACACGGTGGCTCACAACCATCTGTAATGGGATCTGATGCCCTCATCTGGGGTGTCTGAAGACAGTGACAGTGAACTCATAATAAAAATAAATCTTTCCCTGGGCATGGTGGCCCATGCCTTTAATCCCAGCACCGGGGAGGCAGAGGCAGGTGGATTTCTGAGTTCGAGGCCAGCCTGGTCTGCAGAGTGAGTTCCAGGACAGCCAGGGCTACACAGAGAAACCCTGTCTCGAAAAAAAAAAAAAAAAAGGAAAAAATACGGGCTGTGAGAGATGGCTCAGCTGGTTAAGAGCACTGACTGCTTTGCGGAAGGTCTTGAGTTCAAATCCCAGCAACCACATGGTGGCTCAAAACCACCTGTAATGAGATCTGACGCTCTCTTATGGTGTGTCTGAAGACAGCTACACTGTTGGGGCTGGAGTGAGTAGAGGTCCTGAATTCAATTCCCAGCATACGACATGATGGCTCACAACCATCTGCACAGCTACAGTGTACTCATATACATAAAATAAATAAATCTTTAAAAATTTTTATATAGAGAGTTCCAGGACAGCCAGGACTACACAGAGAAACCCTGTCTTGAAAAAACAAAAATAAAAAATAAAATAAAAAAATTAAAAAAATTAGAAAAATAAAAATAGGAAAAAAGAAGTAATGCATATTGCACTGAATTCCAGGCTAAGGCAGGATGTACTGGTCTTATACCCAGTCCCATGAATAAAATAGCTCCACATTTGTCTATGCAGTTTTATTTTTATTATTTACTTATGTGTAAGTCTGTCTGGGTATGAGGTAGGGCCATGCCTATGAAGACTTAAAAAGGGAATTGGAGCCCTAGGAGCTAGAACTGCAGGTGGGTGTAAACCCCCTGACATGAGTGCTGAGAATTGAACCCAGGTCCTCGGAAGAGCAGCAAGTGCCTCTTTTTTTTTTTTTTTTTTAAGATTTATTTATAATTCATTAGTACACTGTAGCTGTCTTTAGATGCACTAGAAGAGAGAGGGTGTCAGATTTCATTACAGATGGTTGTGAGCCACCACGTGGTTTCTGGGATTTGAACTCAGGACCTTCGGGAGAGCAGTCAGTGCTCTTAACCGCTGAGCCATCTCACTAGCCCAGCAAGTGCTTTTAACTGCTGAGCATGCTGAGAGCTCTCTCTCTCTCTCTCTCTCTCTCTCTCTCTCTCTCTCTCCCTCTCCCTCCCC
>NC_000073.6:3225080-3234797 GCF_000001635.26 Mus musculus
CCTCCCTCTTTCCCTCCCTCCCTCCCTCTCTCCCTCCCTCTCTCTTCTGCAGGGCTATTTATCCCGTTTTTATGCATCTGAATGACTTGGTATTCCTACTCTGAAGTCTGAGGTCAGCATCCCACATCCTCCTTTCTCCCCAGGAGATCAGAATTCATCTCTCACCACAGGACTCGAAGCTTGCAGCCTGGATGCCTCAGCCTCTTGCACAGCAGACAGACACCTGTGTCCCCCAGAGCATTATTGGTCAAATAAAGCTCATGCAGGGTCTGGCTGATTCCCAGGATAGAAGAAAGGTCCTCACATGCTTTGGAGGTGAGTCCGCAGTTGTCCAGCCTGCAGAAGACAAGCTGAAGGTATATGAGGCGTGCTTTTTTGAAAGATATATTTATTATGCACACAGTGTTCTGTCTGAAGTGTTTTGCCTGCATATATGCAGGCTGGAAGAGGGCACCAGATCTCATAAGCCACCATGTGGTTGCTGGAAATTGAACTCAGTACCTTTGGAAGAGCAGCCAGTGCTCTGAACCTCTGAGCCATCTCTCTAGCCCTGTTGACTATGATTAAATTAAACCATCACGAACCCATACAGTGGTTGCTGGACAGATTCCTTAATGAGTGGTGTAGCCAGCTCTTAGCTAACAGTCACCCCACCATGCTCATGCAAGGTTCTAATTAGTTCCAGTGTGCCACACATACAAAAAGATTTAGATGGGCCAGAGAGATGGCTCAGCAGTTAAGTGCATTTGTAGCACTTGGGGGTTTAAGCCAGGTATGGTGGTGCACACCTTTAATCTCAGCACCTGGTGGGCAGAGGAGGTTAGATCTCTGAGTTCAAGGCTACCCTGGTCTACAAAGCAAAAACTTGTGGTTGTTTCAAACGTCTGCTCTGCCTTTTCATCCTGTCACCAAATCAGACCTTATCCTTTGGAACTTTAAGGCAGAATAAATCCATTTTTCTATAAGTTGCTTTTGGCCAGGGTGTCTTATCACAACAAGAAGCTGTACAAGTTATAATAATGTGAGTTATTATAGATTGGATCCCCATGTGGTTTGGAGCCAAGGATCAATTATTTCCTTTTGTGGTTAATTATCCCTCAGTTTTATTCTGGGACCAAGTTTGGCCTCATAGAGAAGAGGTAGGGGTTGTGTCAGCCCTCAGTGGTTCTGTGTCTCTAAAGAACGCATCTTTGGGCTGGTGAGATGGCTCAGTGGGTAAGAGCACCCGACTGCTCTTCTGAAGGTCCAGAGTTCAAATCCCAGCAACCACATGGTGGCTCACAACCATCTGTAACGAGATCTGACTCCCTCTTCTGGAATGTCTGAAGACAGCTACAGTGTACTTACATATAATAAGTAAATAAATCTTAAAAAAAAAAAAAGAACGCATCTTTGACCAAGTCAGCTCAGTCTGTCAACAGGTTCTCCAGGGTAGGAATGAGGATTAAAAAGAAAAAAGGCAATTAGACAACACTGTAGCATGACCCCAGGCAGTTCTGAGGCTGAGGAGGGTTTATTTATTTATTTTTTTACCATTTTTTTTTTTTTCTGGTTTTTGAGACAGGATTTCTCTGTGTAGCCCTGGCTCTCCTGGGACTTACTCTGTAGACCAGGTTGACCTCTAACTCAGAAATCTGCCTGGCTCTGCCTCCTAAGTGCTGGGATTAAAGGCGTGTGCCACCACCGCCAGGCTTACATGGAAGTAATAAGGTCAGTTCTAGGTTAAGGAACCAGCAAGACAATAAACACAAATAGTCAAGGAACAAACAGTGTAATAAACCAAGTTCCAGGATCACTGTTTCTAGGGGCTTATCAGGATGAGCACAAAGTCTGAGCCTACTTCCCTGTCCTAGCCCAAAGTCAAATTCTTGCCTGAAGCCTACTTCCTTGTCAAGGGCCCAATGTCAAATTCCTGCCAAATTTCTAGAAGTGGCCCCAAAAGCTACACATCTTTTGTGACAATGAGTCTTTTTTTTTTTTTTTGTTTTTTGAGACAGGGTTTCTCTGTGTAGTACTGGCTGTCCTGGAACTCACTCTGTAGACCAGGCTGGCCTAGAATTCAGAAATCCACCTGCCTCTGCCTCCCAAGTGCTGGGATTAAAGGCTTGAGCCACCACCACCCGGCTACAATGAGTCTTAATATCTGCAGCTTGTTAGCCTGCAGTTAGAGGCCAGCCTGGACTACAGAGTGAATTCCAGGGCAGCCATGGCTAAACAGTAAAACCTGTCTCATAAGGCAAAACAAGGGATATATTTGAGACCAAACAGAACTGCAGGGACTCTGCCTTAAAGCAGGGTTAGCCAGTATAGTAGATTAGAGAAACCCAAAAGCCAGAACTGGAAAGTTGGCTGGGTGGATAAGACTGCTCTGCTAGAGGACTGAAGTTTGGTTTCCAGTCCTGATTGTTGGTTCACAATGTGTGACAGGTACACCAGGGGATCTGAGGTCATTCCCGCCTCTGTGGATACACCCAGGCCAAGAAGCACATATGCATAGATTGAGACCAAATAATAAACCTTCAAAATTTTTCATCTAAATCAAATGCCCAGGTCTAGCCATACATGAAGGCTGATCCTTTTAGTTACACAAATTAATAAATGCCTTTTTTTCTGGAAGCCTCTAAACATCCTCAAAAATGCATTACCTGGTTGTTTTGTTTTGTTTTTTAACTTTCGAGATAGGGTTTCTCTGTGTTCCCCTGGCTGTCCTGGAACTCACTCTGTAGACCAAGCTGGCCTTGAACTCAGAAATCAACCTGCCTCTGCCTCCCGAGTGCTGGGATTAAAGGTGTGCGCCACCATACCCGGCTTGGCAGTTATATTTCTTTAATGTGCTTTCTGCTATAGCAATTGTGTGTGTGTGTTTGTCTGTGAGTGTGTGTGCCAGGACACACAGGAAGAGGTTAATCCTCCACCATGTGGGTCTGAAAGAAGGAAACTGAGTTTGTCAAGGACATCAAAGATTAAACCCTTGCCTTGGCCTTGTACACTTTTCCCTAAAGCCAAAATTCTATATAGCCCAGGATGGCCTCCAAATCAAACTTCAGGTTACCCAAAGCTGTGATTACAGAAAGGAGCCATCAGTCCAATTGGTGCACTGCTGGGAAGGGAACCCAGGACTTCCAGTTTGTGAGGCAGAGAATTTGGGGGCTGAGTCACATCCTCAAACTAAATGTTGCCTTTTCATTTATGCTTGGATTTTTCAAAGAAAGGGGAAAGGGGCCCAGAAAGACAAAAGGAAAAGCTGTTGCCTCTATTAACATCCCCACCTTTCCCCTTTCCTCCCCTCCCCCAAGGGAAAACACTCACCACAGCTTCTGGAGTCTGCAGGTCTGGTGCCTCAGGCCTTCCCCCAGCAGCTGCAGGCCCCTGTCTCCCAAGTCATTGAAGCTCAGGTCCAGCTCTTGGAGGCATGTGTTGACCTGGAGCACACTGGCGATCCCCACACACGCGACTGAGCCCAGTCGGCAAATGCCCAACCTAGAGGTAGGGATGGCCAAGCTGACTTTGTTTGCCCTAAGCTTTTTGGTAATGTCATCATGGCTGGGATAAACGTGCCAAATTTGTATGCCAGGTGCAGGGGTATGGCTTTACCTACTTTTGAAGGAGAAAAGAGAAAGAGGAGAAGAAGATAGGACAGAAAACAAAGGCCCAGGTAGGATGAAACCAGAAAAATACAAAATAAATAGGAATACAAGGGATGGAGATATAGTGCACTATTAATAAGAACTGGTTCATTGCCAGCACCCATGTGCAGTAAGTCCAGTTTCAAGGACTCTAAATCCCTCTTCTAGCCTCTGTGGGCACTAGGCATGTGTGTGGTCATAAGCATACATGTGGGCAATAAGCCATATATATAGTGTTTAAATTTTTTTATTATTAAAAAAGAAAGGTGGGGTGTTGGTCATTTGCTAGAGTACTTGCCTAATATACACCCTGGACTCCATCCCTAGTATTTGCATAAATGGGTTGTAGTGTTGCCTGCCTGTGGTCATTATACTTGGGAGGCAGTAGCAGGGAGATCAGGAGTTCAAGGTCCACATGAGCTGCAGAGCAAATTTGTGATTAGCCTGAGCTACCTTGAATCCTGTCTCCAAATCAAAATGGAAAAGTAGAGGGGCTTGCTGGTACAGAGATGGTTAAGAACACTTGCTTCTTTTATTTATAAAGGGCCCCAGTTTGGTTCTTAGTAGCCATGCTGGGCAGGCAGCACAGGCAAGAGGATGTGAGATCCTCTGGCTCTAGGCGCACAAGCAAACAGGTGACACTGGACACACAGAGGTACCAGAGTAAAATTAAAATATCTGCAAAAAAGAAAATCTTAAACTGGGCTTGGTGGTGTACGCCTTTAATCCCAGCACTTGGGAGGCAGAGGCAGGAGATTTTCTGAGTTCGAGGCCAGCCTCGTCTACAAAATGAGTTCCAGGACAGTCAGGGCTATACAGAGAAACCCTGCCTTGAAAACAAACAAACAAAAACAAAACAAAACAAAACAAAAAGTGTAAAAACTAGGGGCTAGAGATTAGGCTAAGTGATTAAAGCATTGGTTGCTCTTCCAGAGAACCCAGGTTCAAAACAAAAAACAACAAAAATCTCACTATATAGACCAGTCTAGCCTAGAACCCAGAGATATCCATCTGCCTCTGCCTCCCAGGTATGAACCACTATTTTTGGCTAAGAACATACCTTAAAAAAATGTTTATTTTAATTTTAATGTGTATAAGCATTTTGCCTACGTGTGTGTACCCCATTCAGGCCTGGTGCCCACAGAGGTTAGAAGATGAAGTCAGGTTCCCTGGAACTGGAGTTGTAGATGGTCAATTGTGGATAGTGGGTTTCAACTCACAATGTGGATGCTGGGAAGTGAACCCTGGTCCTCTGTAAGAGCCTGGAACTCACTTTGTAACTTTGTAACCAGGCTGGCCTCGAACCCAGAAATCCGCCTGCCTCTGCCTCCCAAGTGCTGGAATTAAAGGGATGCGCCACCACTGCATGTCTTAACTGAGCCTTCTCCCCAGCCATCTTAGGCATTTTCTTGATGGTTAATTGATGCAAGAACCCACTGTAGGCATTATAACCCTAGGTCTGGGCTGTATAAAAACAGCTGACAGAGAACTGGGTGTGGAGGTCCTTTGCCTTTAATCCCAACACTCAGAGACAGGTGGGTTTCTACAGAGTTCCAAGACAGCCAGTGCTACACAGAAAAACCCTGTCTTGAAAAAACAGGAAAACAACAAAAACAAACAAACAAAAACACCTAGCAGAGCAAGCCAGAGGGAACAAGCCTTCCATGTTTGTTTTGATTTGTTTTTTGCTTCAAATTTCTGCCTTGGGTTCCCTCAATAATGAACTATAACCTGCAAGCTAAAATAAACCCTTGCCTTCCAAAGTCACTTTGGTCATGATGTTTATCACAGTAGCAGAAAACAGACTAGAACAGAGGGTACAGTTTGGTCAGTAGTGTTTGTTCTGAGACCGGAAGGGTTAGCCAATCTTCCCTGGAAATTAGGTATACAGGAGGGCAGAAGGACAATTTCAGGGAATGTCAGTGGTTTGTATTAAGAAAGCCCTGTTGGGGCGTGGGGGGTGTACACCTTTAATCCCAGCACTTGGGAGGGAGAGGCAGGAGGATTTCTGGGTTCAAGGCCAGCCTGGTCTACAAAGTGAGTTCCAGGACAGCCAGGGCTACACAGAGAAACCCTGTCTCATAAAATCAAAACAAAACAAACAAACAAACAAAAACCCAAAAAACCCCAAAACCCAAGAAAGGTCCTGTGCCTAGAAATCTTGAAAGATGCTCTATCTAGAGCTGGTGAGGAAGTGGGAGGAACCATAGCCTCAGTGCCAGAGAAGAGAGAGCTAGGATGCTGAATTGGGAATCACTCACCGAAGGGTCTGGAGTTTGCAATCTGGATGACTGAGGCCTTCACACAGCAGAAGCACCCCAGAATCTCCAAGATCATTCAGACCCAGGTCCAGCTCCAGCAGGCTCTGGTTCATTTTGAGAGTAGAGGCCAGATCTTCGCAGGAAGCTTGTCCAAGGTGGCAGATCTTCAGCCTGCATGAAATCCAGCTCAGTAAACATTATGGAGGACCTACTGGGGGCACTAAATTTATCCCTGTCCTGTCTTCAGAGTTAAATGTCCTTAGCAAGCTGTGTGGCACATAACCTGTGACACCCACCGGCCTTTGGTAGACAGAGGCATGAGGATGCTCCATTAGAGACTAGACTGGGCACATAACACGACTCTGTCTCGGAAAGCTAGGAGCTAGGGGTGTAGCACAGTAGTAGGACACCACCAAAAAAAAAAACCAAAAAACCAACCAAAAAACCCAACAGCAGCAAACCCAACCAAAACAAAATAAAGCCCACCCCAAGGAAAACATAAAAACAAATAAAAACTGTTCAAGATGGCAAATAACGATATTGCATGTATCAGATTACATAGATATATATATATTTTTTCAAATTATACTTCAAAGTATCTTATGATATCAAATGTGGTCATGCACATATACCTTTAATCTTAAATCCTAGTACAGGGGCTGGAGAGATGGCTCAGTGGTTTAAGAGCACCATCTGTCTGCTCTTCCAGAGGTTCTGAGTTCAATTCCCAGCAGCCACAGGGTAGCTTACAACTATCTGTAATGGGATCTGATGCTTTCTTCTGGTGTGTCTGAAGACAGAGACAGCGTACTGACATACATAAAATATAGCTAAAAAAAAAAATCATAGCACACAGAAATCAGAAGCAGATGGAATCCCTGGTGACTTCAAGGCCAGTCTAGTCTATGTATTAAATTTCCGGTTAGTTAAAGATGCACAGTGAGACTGTGTCTCAAAAATACTTTGTTGATATACATATGTAGATGCCCACAGCAACAAGGGCTTTTAACTACTGAGCCATCTCTCCAGCCCCTTGAGGATTGGTTTTTTGTTTTTGTGTTTGATTGATTGATGATGGATTGATGCAGGAACCCATTGTGGACAGAGTTGCAGTCTCTCTCCTTGGACAGTATGGACCCCTGGCACTGAACTCAGGTTAACAGGCTTGGTAACAGACTTTACCTTTAACCACTTTATCAGCTCCTGCAGATATTTTTTTAGTAAGACTTCTTATTGGGTAAAACAAACAAGACTGGCATCTGCCTTGTGCCTTTGATGCCAGCCCTTCGGGGTTTTATATGTGAAGGTCAGGTTTCTGTTTCCTCAGTAATAGTCCAGACCTTTGCCTTTAGCTCACCAGGCTTGGTGGCAAGTGCTTTTGCCTGCTGAGCCATCTTTCTGGCCCCTGCTGTCAAATATTATTATTTTAATTTCTAAAATTATTTATTTTTATCTTTCTTTCTTTCTTTCTTCCTCTCTTTCTTCCTCTCTCTCTCTCTTCTCTCTCTCTTCTCTCTCTCTCTTCTCTCTTTCTTTCTTTCTTCCTTCCTTCCTTCCTTCCTTCCTTCCTTCCTTCCTTCCTTCCTTCCTTCCTTCCTTCCTTCCTTCCTTTTGTTTTTTCGAGACAGGGTTTCTCTGTGTAGCCCTGCCTGGCTATCCTGGAACTCACTCTGTAGACCAGGCTGGCCTCGAACTCAGAAATCCCGCCTGCCTCTGCCTCCCAAGTACTGGGGATTATAGGCGTGCACCACCACTGTTCAACCTCTAAAATTATTATTTTCTGGGGCTAGAGAGATGGCTTCAAGGTTACGAGTACTGGCTGCTCTTCCAGTGTACCCAGGTTCCAAGATCCCCTTTGGCTGGCTTTATGGATGTGGGTGCTGGGAACAGACCCAAGGTCCTTTCCTGAAAGCAACAAGGGTTCTTAACCTCTGAGCCATCTTTCCAGTTCCCTTTTATTTCAGGCTTGAGTAAGATGCCAAGAGCCTGAAAACAACCCATTGGCAACAGCGCTGCCTCAGCCTCCTGAGCGCTGGGATGAAATGTAACACCTGATTCATTTGCTACTTTGATTTCACACAGAAGACCTGCGCTCTGAGTTGGCCCCAGGAGATCTCACCACAGGGTACGCAGCCTGCAGACAGGGTGCCTTAGCCCTTGACACAGTAACTTCAGCCCCGAATCTTCCAAGGGGTTTCCTGTCAGATCCAGTTCTACCAGATATGAGTTGTTGCTGAGAACAGAAGCCAGGGATCGGCCAGCTGCAGCCTCCAACAGACACTTCCTCAGCCTAGAAGGGAGAAGGTGAAGAGGCTGTCATGTTCTGTGTAGTCACCCAACATGAACCTATGTAATTTTTTCTCTTCCCTTTGTACTTGGGTTGGTTTGGTTGGTTGGTTGGTTGGTTTTGTTTATTGAGACAGAACTCTTAAGTTCAGAGTCAGCCTGGTCTACACAGCAAGTTCAAATCAGGAAGAGCTACACAGTGAGATCCTGTCTCAAAAGTCCAAAACTGAAGACAAAACTAAAACCAACCAAACAAAATCTATTTTTAAATGAACATTTTGGGGATAGTAAGGAAAGGTGGGCTGGGTTTGATCTGTGCATGTGATATACATAGGGAAAAACCACCCTGAAGGCTAGGTGTGGTGGAACTCCCTGCAGTTAGACAGATAACAGAATGAGGAGTTCAAGGCCAGCCTGGGCTGCTTGAGACCTAGTCTTAATAAACTGAGAAAGATCAGGGGTAGAAGTGGGGGACTACACTGAATCTTAGTAATATGTACAACTAATATATGCTAATAGGCTTTAAAGAAGGGGGGAAGCAGAAGGAGGACAAACAGGAGGAGACGGGAGGAGCAGGAGGAGCAAAAGTAGAACACACATGCCCAGTGCAGACTCACTCACTGGATCATCTGCAGCCTACACCTGGGGTGCTGCAGCCCCTCACAGAGCAGCTCCAGGCCTGGCACCCCAATGCTGTTGTCACTGAGGTCCAGCCTGATTAAATTCCTGTTGGCGATGACAGCGGCTGCGAGGTCCTGGCAGGCTGATCCGGAGATCTGACACCTCTTCAGCCTTGGCGGGGGTGGGTGGTGGGGGTGTAGACAGAAGCGAGTCATTACTTGGTGGCTGTTCTGGAATTCTCTGCTTTATATTTGTCTCTCTTTTTATTTTTTTTAAAGATTTATTTATTATTATATGTAAGTACACTGTAGCTGTCTTCAGACACACCAGAAGAGGGAGTCAGATCTCTTTATGGATGGTTGTGAGCCACCATGTGGTTGCTGGGACTTGAACACTGGACCTTTGGAAGAGCAGTTGGGTACTCTTACCCACTGAGCCATCACACCAGCCCTGTCTCTCTTTTTAAAGGTTACATGTGCCTCTCACTCACCCCTTTTATTTTTGTTTTGCTCTTTCTTTCCCTCCCTCCTTCCCTCCCTCCCTCCCTCCCTCCCTCCCTCCCTCCCTCCCTCTCTCTCTCTCTCTCTCTTTCTTTCTTCCTTTCTTTCTTTCTTTCTTCCTTTCCTTAGACAGAGTTTCTCTGTATAGCACCACACCTGACTGTAGGTAGATCTCTTGAGTCAAGGCCACATCAGCTTATATAGAGAGGTCCAGAGCATCCAGGGCTACATAGCGAAAAACCCTACTTTGTTTGTTTTATTTTTTGTTTTGTTGTTTTAAGTGGAAGAAGAGGGTCTAGAGAGAGATGGCTTAATGGTTAAGAGCATTGGGTGATCTTCCAAGGGACTGGGGTTCAATTCTCAGCACCCAAATGGCAGCTCACAACTGTCTGTAACTCCTGCCTCGGGGATCTGACGCCCTCA
>NC_000073.6:3234897-3247397 GCF_000001635.26 Mus musculus
ATTCTAGAGTTCAAGGACAGCCTGGCCTTCAAAGTGAGTTCCAGGACAGCCAGGGCTATACAGAGAAACCCTGTCTCGAAAAACCAAAAAAAAAAAAAAAAAAAAAAAAAAAAGTGGAAGAAGAGGCCTCCCTACTGTGGTACACTGCCACAGGAGGCATGGCAGGCAGACATCGCCCTGTGTGTTCTTCTTGGATGAACCTTATGGAAGAGGGTGGTGTGGACCCTGAGAGACTCATGCTGCAGCCGGGACTTACCTCAGGTTCTGCAGCTTGCAGCTGGCATGTCGGAGGCCTTGACAGAGCAGCCTTACACCCTGGCTGCCCAAGGCATTTCGGTATAAGGCCAGCTCGATCAGGTTGGAGTTGGTACAGACAGCTGCTGAAAGGTATGCACTGTAGACATCAGGCAGCATGTTCCTTTCCTGTCTGTGTAAAGGCCAACATGTAGTTTAGCAGTAGTCCATGTAATCATTACGGTTGACACAAAGACTCCATTTAACAACTCAGGAAACATTCTAGCCTCTTTGTATAAATGTTTCTTTCCCCCTTGCTATTTTCAAGTTTATCTCAAATTCCAAGACACTTAGATTATTCTTTTGTGTGTGTGTGTCCACATGTAGCCCAGGCTGGTCCTGAACTTGTGTACCTTAAACTTCTGGCCTGTCCTTTACCTCTCAATTTCTGGGATTATAGCGCTGTGAGATACCATGCTTGACTTCAGACAGACAGTTCTTTTCTTTCTTTTTTGTCTTTTTTTTTTTTTATCTTACCCTCCACTGTGTGTGTGTGTGTGTGTGTGTTTTGTTTTGTTTTGTTTTGAAACAGGGTCTCACTGTCTAGCTATGGCTGTCCGAGAACTCACTATGTAGACCAGGTGGCCTCAAACTCACAGAGAAAGATCTGCCAGCCTCTGTCTCCTGGGAATAAAAGTATGTGCCATTACAACACCTGGTGTTAGGGTCCAAAAATCCAAAATGACCCAAACAGGCACAAGAGTCCAGCAGAGCAAGATGGTTATTTGAATTAGGCAGCAAAAATGACTAGCCAGGGAGAACGGACAGAGCAGGAGCTGAGTGTGTCCCTGAATGTTCATCTTAGTAAGTATTTAACAATTTTTTTTTTTTTTGTACTCAGGACAATACTGCAGTCAGGGCCGCAGAACAGACTCAGGCACTGTGAACTACGTAACCCTGAGCCAGAATGCTACAGTTTTTAAGCTCTCAAACAACAAAAATCTGTGCCAACTTATCCCACCAATCAAGATGTAAGGATTGGAACTTCCTTAGAAACATGTCTTTGTAGTACCCGTATCCTATCTGGTCCCATTGTGGGAGGCAACTTGCCTAGCATTCATGTTTCTTGCCAACCAAGATTCATTCATTTTCCGTCCCCATCCCCCGCCCCCATCCCCCGCCCCCATCCCCCGCCAACCAGGATGCCAGTTACCCAGAGAGGTCTTGGGAACTGAAACTTTATTTGACCCATATTCTTTTTTTTTTTTTTTAACTTCTTAAGATTTATTTATTTATTTATTTATTTTATGTATGTGAGTACGCCATTGCTCTCTTCAGACACACCAGAGGAGGGCATCAGATCCCATGACAGATGGTTGTGAGCCATCATGTGGTTGCTAGGAATTGAACTCAGGATCTCTGGAAGAGCAGTTAACCACTGAGCCATCTCTCCAGCCCTTTGACCCATATTCAAAATGGAAGTTTTATTCAAAATGGCTTCAGTTTGGTTCCTTCTTATACTGGATTGTTTTGTTTTGTTTTAAGATTTATTTACTTATTTTATGTATGTGGGTACACTGTAGCTGTTTTCAGACACACCAGAAGAGGGAGTCAGATCTCATTACAAGTGGTTGTGAGCCATCATGTGGTTGCTGGGAATTGAACTCATGACCTCTGGAAGAGTAGTCAGTGCTCTTAACCGCTGAGCCATCTCTCCAGCCCCCTTGTTTTAGTTTTCAACACAGAGTTTCTCTGTGTAGCCCTGACTATCCTGGAATTTTCTTTCTTTAGACCAGGCTAGCCTCAAACTCAGCAATTTTCTTGCCTCTGCCTCTAGGGTGCTGGAATTAAAGTCATGTACCATAATGCCCTACTAAAATTATTATTATCATTAGCATCATCATTACCATCTTTTTTTTTTTTTTTTTCGAGACAGGGTTTCTCTGTGTAGCCCTGGCTGTCCTGGAACTCACTTTGTAAACTGGCCTCAAACTCAGAAATCCTCCTGCCTCTGCCTCCCAAGTGTTGGGATTAAAGGCATGAGCCACCACTGCCCAGCTATTAACATCTTTCTTCTTTTTGAGAAAGGGTTTCTCTGTAGAACTCACTCTGTAGATAAAGCTGGGTTAGAAATAGACTTATAGACCTGTTTCTACTTTCCAACTGCTGGGATTAAAGGTGTGTGCCACTAATACCCTGCCTGAAAAGTTTTTTTGTTTGTTTGGTTTTTTTTGTTTGTTTATAGTCCTGGCTGTCCTGGACCTCACTTTGTAGACCAGGCTGGCCTCGAACTCAAAATCTGCCTGCCTCTGCCACCCGAGTGCTGGGATTAAAGGCGTGCGCCACCACGCCTGGCTTTTTTTGTTTTTTGTTTTGTTGTTGTTGTTTTTTGAAAAAAAAAATTTAAGATCAATTTATTACATATATAGCACTCTGCAGGCCAGAAGAGGGCACCAGATCTCATTATCGGTTGTTATGAGCCACCCATGATGTGGCTGCTGGGAACTCGGGACCTCTGGAAGAACAGCCAGTGCCCTTAACCACGGACCCACCTCTGCAGCCCCTGAAAAGGTTTGTTGTAAAAGATTCTCCCTCTCATGAGCTCCGGTTTAGTATCAGTGAATATTGTTGAAGCAAACGTCCCTGCTCTTGCACTATTGGTATTTTTTCTTCCTATACAGGGACTACCCTGCATGTTTTGGAGCCCACCTTGTATGCTGTGTGGACCCACGAGTATTTAGAGACTGTCTTAATGTTTTGCTGGAACCATCCTGCCTACATGGGCCCATTCAAAGCGTCTCCGTTTGTTGCCGCTGGGTGTCATAACACCATCCAGCTTTCCAGTGTGACTACAAAAACATTTCCACAGATTTCCTGGATGTCTGTCTGGAGAGCCAGGATGAGACGACAAAATCCTTGGCTGGTGGTCCTGGTGATTCACATTTGTAATCCCAACACCTGAGAGGCTGAGGCAGGAGGATTGGTAGAGTGAGACCCTGTCAAAACAAGCTGGGCATTGTGCATGCCTGTAGTCCCAGTACTACTTCGGGTTGGGGCTGGAGGACCTGGGATTCAATTATCAAATTATCAGCCTCAGCTACACAGTGAGTTGAAGGCAAACTTGAGATACATGAGACCCTGTCTCAGAAAACAAAAGCAGGCCAGTGAGATAGCACAGCAGGGAAAAAAAGCAGAAAACCCACTTCCAAATATTTTTTATTTTATTATTCATTTATTTATTTATTTTACTTTTTTGAGACAGGTTTTCTCTGTGTGTGTGGCCCTGGAACTGTCTGTCCTGGAACTCTGTAGACCATGTTGGCTTCTAACTCAAAAGATCCTCCTGCCTCAGGTCCATTCCCATAGTGAAGTGGGAACATAGAGACACACAGAGATGCATAGAGAAACAGAAAAATACACACACACACATACACTGACACACACAGATACACACACACAAGAACACAGAGAAGACACATAGAGAGAGACAGAGACAGACACAAACACATACACAGACACAGAGTCACACAGAGGAAAAGAGGACCACACAGATACTAAAAATGAATAAAATAAAATTTAAGGGCTAGCGGGATGGCTCAGTGAGTAAAGGATCTTGCCAACAAGCCTCATGACCTGACTTCAATCCCTGAGATCCACAAATTGTCCCTGACCTGAATCCACACGCCATGCATGACACTGCACCCACATACATGTACACACACACACACACACACACACACACACACACACACACTAAATGTAATAAAAGCTTTAAAGTAAAACAAAAATTTAGAATTCCCAAGCCACTGACAGGTGGCTCAGTAGTTAAGAACTTTTCTAGAGGCCTTGAGCTTAGTTCCCAGCACCCACATCAGCTCACAACTACCACTAATTCAAGTTCCTAGAGATCCAAGCCCTCTCCTGGCACTCACACACACACACACACACACACACACACACACACACACACACACACACACACACTACCACAGGATAAGAGCACAGTTTGTTACTCTCCCACAGGGCCTAACCCATTCCTAGTACCCATGTCTAGTGGCTCATAATGGTTCTAGCTCTAGGGGATCTATTGCCCTCTTCTGGCTTGCTCAGGTACCTGTATACACATCACACACATCACATCACATCACATCACATCACATCACATCACATCACACATACACAAATTAAAAAAAAACTTTTTTCTTTTTAAAAAATTTTATTTATTTCATGTATGAACGCTCTGCTGCACATACATCTGCCTGCCTGAAGAGGGCATCAGATCCCCTACATGGTTGTGAGTCACCACGTGGTTGCTGGGAATTGAACTCAGGACCTCTGGAAGAGCAGTCAGTGCTCTTAATCACTGAGCCAGCTCTCCAGCTCCTAGAGAATATGAAAATATATATTTTTTTAATGAAAAAAAAATATATTTTAAATCTCCAAGCAAAGCTGGGCAATGGTGGTATACACCTTTAATCCCAGGGAGACAGAGGCAGGTGGAACTCTGTGAGTTCAGGTCTAGCCTGGTCTTCAGAGATAGATAGATCGATAGATAGATAGATAGATAGATAGATAGATAGGTAGGTAGATAGGTATCTCCAAGCGAAACAAAAGCTCCTATCCCTCCCACAATCACCTCCATTGAAAAGCACAGATTAAAGGCATTAAATTGGAACACTCTTCCCCAAGGGCACTTACAAGTATGTGGACTGAGTCTGGACTCCTGAAGGTTCTGGTGGGTCGTCCTCCATGCCTGTACTATAAGCACTCCCATGCAAGTGAAGCACTTCTGTACTTCTGCAATACCTCGCACAAAACGAGCAGACCATGTGCTCCATCTTTGTTGAGATGCTTCTGACTACAACCACTTGAAAGTGGCTCAGGGCCTGCTGGATGAAGTCCTCCTCCTGGACCTCATACAAGCAGCTGAGTAGCTCCAGGGAGCCATGCTGCAGGGTGGAGCCTTCACTCCCAGCCTTGTTTTGGATCCATGCCAACACTTCCTCCTTCACCTGAGGGGAGATGCTCCAGCCGAGATTCCTCTCAAGGTAGCATCTCATCTCTTCGTTGAGGAGGCCAAACAGAAAGTGGACCGTGAGGGCCAAGAAGTTCCTTTCCGAAAAACCATACTCAGCCAGCGCTCTCCTCACCGCCTCTCTGCCATTCAGTGCACAGTACATGGCTGCGAAGAATTCCTGGAAACTCAGGTGGATGAAGCTGTAGAATTTCTCACATTTGATACCCTTCTGGAATATGTTCACGTTGAGGAAAGTGGACACATCTGCTCCATCTAGGCCGTGTTTCCCAAGATCCTGTTCATCAAATAGAATCTTCTGATTCCAGAGGCCCTCTGCAGCCAGAGAGACCAGGCCTCTCTGGTTGGCTGGGACTTTGAAGGTTGGAGTCCCTGGCTTGGGCTGCATCAGGCTCAGAAGGTAGAACATATAAACAGCTGTGGTGGTCCTAGGTGTTTGTCTTAAAAGCTCCCCACTTTCCAGCTGCTGCTTTAGGCAGGTGCAGACCACCCAGGACACCATGGGAACAAAACACATGGTAAAGAGGGGCTCATAGTCCATCAAGAAGCTTAACACCCGGCTTGCTTGTCCAGTGTTGTGGAAATATCTGTAGAAATATTCCTTCCTAGCTTCCTCGGAGAAGCCCAGGATCTCCACGTGCCTGGGGTGTTCTAGCAAGCCGTGCAGCTTCTCCAGTGCACAGGGTCGTGTGGTGATGAGCAGAGAGACCTGGGGCAGAAGCAACCTCCGAATCAGACTTCCGAGGAGGACTTCAGTAGGTTGTTTCTCCTCCCAGCAGAGGCACCAGGGACCCTGAGCATCATGGAAAGAAGGATGGAGTTTATCGAAGCCATCAATGATGAATAGGAGACGGTCAGGAGCCTGCATGAGGTCTTCGAGGGATATACCACGCTCCGGCCAGCAGCTGGAGATGAGGTCTTGTACACTGCACTGGGTGTGGCTTCTATTCAACTCCCTGCAGCTGATATAGAAGACATAATCAAACCGGCCTTGGAAGAGCCTCCCATCGGCCCAGTCCAACATCACTTTGTGGGCCAGCATGGACTTCCCCATCCCCGCTGCCCCTTGTAATACCACTGTGTGTGGTGGCTCGGGGCGTTCTTCGTCTGGCTCAAAGAGGGTCTCCATTTGGATAGGACTAGTCTGGTGACGCCTGGTTCTGGAGCGTTCCCACTCTACATCTACAAATTTCTGCTGTGTCCAGATAGGATTTGAGTGTTCTTTTACTAGGAGAAGCCGAGTGTAACGATTGCTCAGGTTCACACATTCGCCTAATCGTGCATTGCGGTCTTCCATTAGCTGGAATTTCCTTCGGACATAGTCTTTGTAGGTTGTCTGTAGATCTAGTAGAAAGAAAGATCAGTGACATAGCCATTAGTGACTTCTTGAAAAAAGATTTTATTATTATTATTATTATTATTATTATTATTATTATTATTTTCGAGACAGGGTTTCTCTGTATAGCCCAGGCCGTCCTGGAACTCGTTCTGTAAACCAGGCTGGCCTTGAACTCAGAAATCCATCTGTCTCTGCCTCCCAAGTGCTGGAATTAAAGGCATGCACCACCACTGCCCGGGTTTATTTTTAATTTAATTTGTACTTTTTAATGTGTATGATTGTCTTATTCAAATACCTCATGCATGCCTGTGCCTGCAGAGGCTACTAGGCATTGATTGGATCCCTAAAAACGATGTTACAGATTTGCTATGTGGGTGCTGGTAATCGAACTCAGATCCTCTGGAACTTCAACTACTACTCTTAACTGCTGAATCGTTTCTCACATTGAGGTATGTGTATGTGCATATGCGTATACATTGGAGTGCCCAGAGAGGTCAGAAAAGGGTTTTGAATCCCTGGCACTGGAGTTGAAGGTTGTCAGGAGCTGCCTGATGTGAGTGCTGGGATCTACCCTCTAGTCCTCTGACAGAGCAGTAAATGTTCTTAATCACTGAGCCATCTCTCTGACCCCAGTATTTCCCGCCCCCCTTAAGACAGAGTTTCTTTCTTTCTTTTTTTAAATTTTATTTATTTATTTATTTATTTATTTATTTATTTATTTATTTATCGTTTTGCCTGCATGTATGCCTGACTCCTCTAGAAGAGGGCATTAGATCTCCTTACAGATGGTTGTGAGCCACCATGTGGTTGCTGGGATTTGAACTCAGGACCTCTGGAGGAGCAGCAACCGGTACTCTTAACCTCTGAGCCATCTCTCCAGCCCAAGACAGGGTTTCATGTAACCCAGGCTGGCTTCAAATTACATGTTCAAAGATGATTTTTGATCTTCCTGTCAATACCACACAAGTGCTGGGATTGCAGGCCTGTACCATCAAATCAATTAATATGATGCTGGGGACTGAGCACAGGATTTCATGGATGCTAGGTGAGTTCTCAATGATGCTGGGGACTGAGCACAGGATTTCATGGATGCTAGGTGAGTTCTCAATGATGCTGGGGACTGAGTACAGGATTTCATGGTTGCTAGGTGAGTTCTCAATGATGCTGGGGACTGAGCACAGGATTTCATGGTTGCAAGGTGAGTTCTCAAACAACTGAGCTACTGCCCCGCCCCGCCCCCTTCACTCTTTGTTGCTTGTTTGAGATGGAGTTTCATATTTTTCAGACTGACTTCAAACTAACTGTGTAGCCAGGGACAACTTTGAACTACTGAACGAGCCTGTTGCTTCTGTTTCTCTAGTTCTGGGAATTATAAGCACAAGCCACTTTGCTTGCCTGCCTGCCTACCTTCCTTTCTTTCTTCCTTCCTTCCTTCCTTCCTTCCTTCCTTCCTTCCTTCCTTCCTTCCTTCCTTCCTTTCTTTTTTCAGCAATAGTCTTTCTCTGTAGTTCAGACTGGTTTTTAACTTTTCTTGATCCCCCTGCCTTAATATCCTCTACTTCCTATCCTCCCATCCCTACTCCAGCCCCCTACTCCAACCCCTACCCCAACCTCTACCCCAAGCCCTGCAAACCCTGTGATTACTAGGGTAAGCCACCACTCCCAGATGTTATCAGCAAATATCAATGAATTCAGTGACTACCAAGCACAATCTATTGTCTACTTGTTCTTTGAGCCAAGTCCTCAGAAGAGTTTCTAGCTGCAATTTGAGAACCCTTCTTCTGGGAAGTTGAGGCACTCACGCATAGCTCTGTGAGTATATATTCCTTGCATCTGTTGTGCAGCAATTGATTCTTCTGACTTAAAAAAGTCTTCCCCGGGCTGGAGAGATAGCTCAGCAGTTAAGAGCACTGACTGCTATTCCGAAGACCATGAGTTCAAATCTCAGCAACCACATGATGGCTCATAACCATCTGTAATGAGATCTGATGACCTTTTCTGGGGTGTCTGAAGACAGCTACAGTGTGTTTATTTTTTGTTTGTTTGTTTTTGTTTTTGTTTTTCGAGACAGGGTTTCTCTGTATAGCCCTGGCTGTCCTGGTACTCACTCTGTAGACCAGGCTGGCCTCGAACTCAGAAATCCACCCGCCTCTGCCTCCCGAGTGCTGGGATTAAAGGCGTGCGCCACCACGCCCGGCTACAGTGTACTTATATACATAAAGTAAATAAATCTTTTTTAAAAAATGTCTTCCCCAAGAGACATCATAAGGCCCAAGTCTCTGTCTTTCTGGAGAGAGAGAGGCTCATAAGACTTCAGGAGCTAATGACACCAGTATCAAGAATTTCATGAAATTTACAAGACTCGTGAAACTCAGAAAGCTGCAGGGTTCATAAGGCCTCTCCCTGAGTTTATGTGAGTGATAAACAGCTGGAGGAGAATTGTTTCAGTGGATCTGTGTGCCAGTAGAATGGGGATTTTCTGGGAATCGGCATTTGAGAATCACAGGGTGGGTGTGGAGCTGGAGAGATGATTTAGCAGTTGTGGGTGCGTAATATTCTCTCAGAGGACATCTATAAGCAGTTCAAACTAAGTGTAAGCTTGCTACAATCTATCTGCTTTAGCCTCCTGAGGCATTTGAGATTACAGGCAACTCACCCAGCTCCCGCCCTTTCTGCGCCTAAACTGTGATTTGTTTGTTGAGAAGTAGCTTGGTAGCTATCTCACACGCACCAAGTGGCAAGTCTTAGGACTTCAGCTAACCTGTCACCCCAGCACTTGGAAATTAAAGGTGGAAGGGTCAGCAGTTCAAGTCTAGCCTCAGCTACATAGTAAAGTCCAGGCCAGACAACAAACTAAAAAAGTTGACATATGGCTGACAGAGCAGTTGGTTGAATCAATCAAGTTTGACTGAGATGGCTCAGCCAGTGAAGGTGCTTGCCACTGAGCTTGCTGACCTAAGTTCAGTCCCTAGGACTCACACACTGACCTTCACAGTGTCCTATGATGTTCATGCATACACCAAGGCACACCCTCCACCCCCCTGGACACAAAATAAGTTTCAATGTTTTTAAAGGAACTATAGAAATGACAAGGTGGCTAAGAACATGTGCTGCTCTTGCAGAAGACCCACATTTGGTTCACAGCACTTACACAGCAGCTCACAACCACATGTAAGTCCAATCTCAAGAGATGGCAGGGCCTTCTGCCTCATTAGGCATGAATGTGGTACATATACAGACCAACACACATAAAATAAAAAATAAACACATATGGGCTGGAGAGATGGCTCAGCGGTTAAGAGCACTGACTGCTCTTCCACAGGACCTGAGTTCAAATCCCAGCAACCACATGGTGGCTCACAACCATTTGTAATGAGATCTGATGCCCTCTTCTGGTGTGTCTGAAGACAGCTACAGTGTACTTACATATAATAATAAATAAATCTTTAAAAAATTTTTTTAATTTAAAAGAAGTGAAGTCTTTAATAGTGTTTGTCTGCATCTATTCATTTAAGACTCCTTGCCATGTGTCAACATTAAATACCATTTCTGGCTGGGCATGTTGTCAGATGCCTTAATCCCAGTATTTCTGTGAGTTCAAGGCCAGCCTGGTCTATATAGTGAGTTCTAAGACAGTCAAAGTTGTATAGAAAGACCCCATCTCAAAAATATAATAAATATTATATGTTATAAGGAGGAAAGAGGAATACGTGTGTGTGTGTGTGTGTGTGCGCACATATATATTTCTCTCCACCTGCCTTCAGTTGGAGTATTATTTATGTGCAGCTAGTACTTCCAAATCGGTACAGGGCTCATAGCTCACCTTTTCTTGGAGCATTGGGAGAGACATCCAAAGGGCACGCTGATTGGCTCTCAAAAAGGCATAGACCATTATTTGGAGTGACTGCAAGAGACATTTAGGAAGTCAGCTAGAAAAGTAGTATTCTATTCTATTTTTCTTTTTTTTTTAAGATTTATTTATTGTTATATCTAAGTACACTGTAGCTGTCTTCAGATGCACCAGAAGAGGACATCAGATTTCATTACGGATGGTTGTGAGCCACCATGTAGTTGCTGGGATTTGAACTCAGGACCTTCAGAAGAGCAGTCGTGTTCTTAACCACTGAGCCATCTCTCCAGCCCCTATTTTTCTTTTTTTATTGCTGGGCAGCATCAAACCCAAGGCCTCAAGCATGCTAGGAGAGGATTCTACCATTGAGCTATACCTCCAGCCATACTTGTTGTTGTATCAAATTGTGGCTTTATACCTCCTGTTCACCCATGCTAGAGTATCCAGCACTCACCTCACTGTGTTGTGTTAGAAATGGATAGTCAGGGCTGGAGAGATGTCTCAGCAGGTAAGAGCACTGATTGCTCTTCCAAAGGTCCTGAGTTCAACTCCCAGCAACCACATGGTGGCTCACAACCATCTGTAATGAGATCTGATACCCTCTCTTAGTGTGTCTGAAGACAGCTACAGTGTACTTATATATAATAAATAAATAAATCTTTAAAAGAAAAACGAAATGGACAGTCAGAAGGTGCAGTGGAGAACAACACATGAAAGATAAATAATGTAACTTCACTCACTTGGTGATGAGAGATAGGTCCGAAGTCAAGCAATGAGGAAATGGAATTGTGTCTGGGTTAAGATGTTTTTGGAGGTGGCTAGGAAAGAATTTTCTTTAATATGCATAAATATACATCCATACTAATAAATACACAGATACACACACACAGGGAGAGAGAGAGAGACAGAGAGACAGAGAGAGAGACAGAGAGAGAGAGACAGAGAATTTAAGCCTAAGTAGGAGGCAGAGGCATAAAAACCAGGATTTTAAGTTATCCTTGGTTACAAAGGGCCTTCAAGGCCAGCCTGGAGGACAGAAGACAGTCTTGAAGGCCACCTAATCTACCCCACCTCACCCCATACACACACAGAAGTAAATATAACAAAAATGTAAATAGAAAATCTTTTACACACATAAAATATACTTTTCTTCATATATTTAGACATGTAATTTTTTGTTTTTTTAAGACAGCGTCTCATTATATAACCTTGACTGGGCTAGAGCTAGCTATGAAGATCAGGCTAACCTTGAACTTACAGAGATCTACTTGCTTCTTTTTCATTGAGGGCTAGGATTAAAGGTGGGTGCCATCACAGCCAGCAGCTTGGAGATGTGTGTGTGTGTATGCGTGTCCCCTGACCATTATTGTTTTGTGGGGGATGAGGTATGCATACCGTAAGGAGTGTGTGGAAGTTGGAGGACAAGCTTGGGAATCAGTTCTTTGTTTTTGCCATGTGGGTTCTGGGGATGAAAGTAGGGCCATCAGGTTTGGTAGCAGAAGCCACCTGATCCACTGAGCCATCTCACCAGCTCATGTGTTTGGTTTTTAAGATGGAGTTTTGTGGGGTTTTGAGATAGCTCAGTGGTTAAGAGCATTCACTGCTCCTCTGAAGGTCTTGAGTTCAAATCCCAGCAACCACATGGTGGCTCACAGTCATTTGTAATGAGGTCTAATGCCCTCTTCTGGGGTGTCTGAAGACAGCTACAGTGCTCTTACATATCACAATAAATAAACCTTTTTTTTTTTTTAAGATTTATATATTTATTATATGTAAGTACACTGTAGTTGTCTTCAGATACCCCAGAAGAGGACACCAGATCACATTACATGATTGTGAGCCACTATGTGGTTGCTGGGAATTTAACTCAGGACCTTCGGAAGAGCAGTCAGTGCTCTTAACTGCTGAGCCATCTCTCCAGCCCCATAAATAAATCTTAAAAAAAAAATGACGGGGTTTTGTTCTATTGCCCAAGCTACCTTCAGATTTCAGTAGTCCACCCCTCTACCCCTACCCCTGTTTAAGTTTCTCAAAGTGCTGGG
>NC_000073.6:3255107-3255796 GCF_000001635.26 Mus musculus
CAAAAAAAAAAAAAAGAAAGAAAGAAAGAAAAAAGAAAAAGAGCTGGGTGTCGTGGCACACACCTTTAATCCCAACACTTGGGAGGCAGAGGTGAAAGACCTCTGAAGGGAGACCCTCACTCAAGTCTCGGGATAATAGAGGACCCCCAAGAACTCATGAGAGACCAAGCTTGATACAAACCACATGAGGCTTTATTTGGGGAAAGCCAAAGCTCTGGGGACGACTCGTATTCCATGCAGGGGTAGAGGAGTCGAAACCAAGGGGAAAGCGGTCCCAGTTTTGTTTTGTTTTGTTTTGTTTTGTTTTTTGTTTGTTTGTTTTTTCGAGACAGGGTTTCTCTGTATAGTCCTGGCTGTCCTGAATCTCACTCTGTAGACCAGGCTGGCCTCGAACTCAGAAATCCACCTGTCTCTGCCTCCCAAGTGCTGGGATTAAAGGCATGTGCCACCATGCCCCGCTTTTTAAAATTTTTTTTTAAGAATTGTTTAAGTAGGGGGCTGGAGAGATGGCTCAGTGGTTAAGAACACCGACTGCTCTTCCGAAGGTCCTGAGTTCAAATCCCAGCAACCACATGGTGGCTCACAACCATCCATAGTGAGATCTGACACCCTCTTCGGGTGCATCTGACGACAGCTACAGTGTACTTACATATAATAAATATATAAATCTTAAAAAAAAAAAAAGAATT
>NC_000073.6:3260491-3271399 GCF_000001635.26 Mus musculus
CTCCTCTCTGGCATCTATCTCCATGTCCTTGAGGTCTTCCTACAATTATTGCATCTCTGGCTTTAAGGCACAGAAACAAAAAGGCTTTTTGCTGGCTATAGAGAACAAAGAGCTTCTTTCTGGCTGTATTTTTAGAGAATAGGGAAAACAAGCTTGGGGAACGTCCAGGGGCTTTACCTTCCAGCGAGAAACGCTCCTAGTCAGGGTCTCACATTGGCAACTTGGACAGCAAATGTGCTGGAACTTCTGACTCTCAGCTGGTCAGACTCTACAATCAGCCTTCTCTTCAGGTTTCCAGGATTCTGCATCAAAACCAAAGAGGAATGTGGAAAATGTGGTAAGATGGGCAAGTGTGATATTTGAATTTCCCAGTGCCCCTGCTGGTGAATCCGGATGGGTATTTTTAGAATTGGAGTTGAATTGGCAGTTAAAGCTGTTCTCATCTGCAATGAGAGGAATTTCGTTGGATGGGTGGTAAAAGCATGTTTCTAAAATGTGGATAGAGTCAGCATCTTGGATTTGACAGACTAAGTTACTTCAGGAAGAAGAGGCACCTACCAGTGATCCTTCCATGAACTACAGACTAAGAAATAACGAATGAGGCTAGGCAGTAGTGGTGCAAACTTTTAATCCCCAGCACTGGGGAGGCAGCGGGGGGGGGGGGGGGCAGATCTCCAGTTCAAGGCCAATCTGGTCTACAGAGGGAGCTCCAGGACAGCCAGGGATACACAGAGAACACTTGTCTTGAGGTGGGTGGGGGGTGGGGAGAGAGAGTTTTTGAAACAGTGCCACAACATCTTAGCACAAGCTACTGTAGTAACTGAAGATGACCTTGAATTTCTGACTCTCTTGCCTCCACCTCCTGAGAGAGAGCTGAGATCATAGGCAGGTAATATAGCCATGCAGGTAATATAGCCATGCAGGTAATATAGCCATGCAGGTAATATAGCCATGCAGGTAATATTCGTGTGGTTCAGAATTCATGTGGTGAAGCTGTGTGCCTGGGTAGTTGGAGGCAGTAGCTCAGTTGGAGGCAGTAGCTGCTTCTCCCTGCAGAGGCTTTCAACCCAGGAGTTGCTAATTCCAAAGGGCTGGGCCTCTGCAGTCCCAATCTGGCCTGGGAGATGTGGAAGTTTCCTGCTGTGCGCTGGTCCTCAGTCTAGAATGGAAGCCTGGAAATACTGGCTGTGTTACTAGGGAAGGAATTGGCAGCAGTTGCAACAGGGAAGGCCAAGGACATCATCTGTTACGCCCTTTTCATCTGAAATGCTTAGAGAAAGTGCCATTCATACTCAGGGTGAGCCTCCCGGTTGAGGCTTGCTACTTAGGTGATTCTAAGTTGTCACAATGTGACATAAAACATTTGTATGTTTGTTACAATTATGGACAAAACAGGTAGAATAGTTACAGTCTGTAGTTTTGGGTTTTTGTTTTGTTTTTTCTCAAGACAGGGTTTCTCTGTGTAGCCATGTCTGTCTTGGAACTCACTCTGCAGACCAGGCTGGCCTCGAACTCAGAAATCCACCTGCCTCTGCCTCCCAAGTGCTGGGATTAAAGGCGTGTGCCACCTCTGCCTGGCCAGTCTGTAGTTTTTGATCCAATTTCCTTACTGTTTACTAAAGTCTTCCTGTTCCAGGATGGAACCCCACAGGACACTTGTTAATCATGAGCTTTAAGACTGGCCCCAATTAGGCTGTAGAGATGGCTCAGCTGTTAAGAGCACTGACTGTTCTTTCAGAGGTCCTGAGTTCAAATCCCAGCAACCACATGGTGGCTCACAACCATCTATAATGGGGTTCGATGCACCCTTCTAGTGTGTGTCTGAAGACAGCTGCAATATACTCATACAAACAAATCTTTAGAAAGAAAGAAAAAAAAAAGACTAGCCTAGATCATAAGAATTCTTCAGATCACACTACACATACCGTGCCTTCTTTTCTTTTCTTTCTTTCTTTCTTTCTTTTTTTTTTTTTTTTTTTTTTTTTTTTTTTTTTTTTTCCAAGACAGGGTTTTTCTGGGCAGCCCTGGCTGTCCTGGAACTCACTCTGAAAACCCAGGCTGGCCTCGAACTCAAAAATCCACCTGCCTCTGCCTCCCGAGTGCTAGGATTAAAGGCGTGCACCACCACACCCAGCTTATACCGTGCCTTCTTATTTATTTTTATCTTTTGGAGACAGTGACTCGTGTAGATCAGGCTGGCATCAAATTTGATATGTAGTGAAGGATAACCCCAGATCTTTGATGCTTTATCATCACTCTTACCAGTACTGAAATTACAGGCTTGCTCTACCACAAAAAGCACCAACAGCTTTTAAATTAGTATAGGTTGTAAAATTTTTTCTTTTCTCATCAACAAAACATGCCTACACTGGGAGACTAGAGAGGTGGCTCAGTAGTTGAGAGTACTTAATGCTCTTGTAGAGGATTTGGATTTAGTTCCCAGCATCCATAATAGACACGCACCACTGCCTGCAATTCCAGTTCATGGGGAATCTAGCGCCCTCTGCTGGTCTGAGTGCACCTGCATGCAAATGGCTCACATAAGATCAAACCACATGCATACATTCACATAAGTTTTTTTTTTAATTAATGCTTATTTTCATTTTCTGTGTATATGTGTCTTACCTGAATATATGTATGGTCATTAGATGCATGCCTGGTCCCAAAGAAGCCAGAAGAGTATAACAGAGATCCAGAAACTAGAGTTAAAGACAATCAACCATGTGGGTGCTGGAAACTGAAGGAAGATTCTCTGCAAAAACCACAGCTACTTAAAGGCTGAGTCATCTCTCTTATATCTCCAGTCCAATTTTTTAAAAGATTTATTTATTTATTTATTTATTTACTTCATGTATGTGAGTACACTGTAGCTGTCTTCAGACACACCAGGAGAGGGCATCAGATCCCATTACAGATGGTTGTGAGTCACCATGTGGTTGCTGGGAATTGAACTCAGAACCTCTGGAAGAGCAGTTGGTGCTCTTAGCCGCTGAGCCATCTCTCCAGCCCCAGTGAAATTAAAAAAAAAAAAAAAAAAAAAAAAAATCTTAGAAACTAAGAGTTTAGGGCCAGGCAGAGTAATTCATGTCTTTAATCCTAGCATCAGAAGCAGAGGCAGGCAGATTTCCATGAGTTCTTTGTCAGACTGGTCTACATAGAGAGTTCCAGGACAGCCAAGGGTCCTTAGAGAGGGGGTTGATGATGATGATAAGAAGAAGAAATTCAAGGGCATCATTGGTTATGTAATAAGTTGAAGGTTAGCTTTCTCTCTTTTTTTGTTTTTTTGTTTTTTTGGTTTTTTGTTTTTTTGTTTTTTTGTTTTTTTCGAAACAGGGTTTCTCTGCATAGACCCGGACTGTCCTGGAGCTCACTTTGTAGACCAGGCTGGCCTCGAACTCAGAAATCTGCCTGCCTCTGTCTCCCAAGTGCTAGGATTAAAGGTGTGTGCTACTACCGCCCGGTGAAGGTTAGCTTTCATTACACACAAAAGTAAATAAAATTTAAAAACAGACCCAGGTTTTCATAGTGCTTTCCCCAAATCCCAGCCATGAAGAGACTGAAACAGGAGGATAAGAAAACAGAGGTTATCCTCAACTACTTACAGATTTTCAAGCCTAATTTACAGAAAGCACTGCTCAGAAACTAGAGCGGTGGGGGGGGTCATAAGTGGCAATGTAGTTCAGTGGTGGCGAATCTCTAACCTTTGAGTGGCTCCAGGAAGATTTTCACACTGCAAACAAGTCACTAGCAGTCAATAAAGATAAAGAATAACAAACCTGTGCAGCCTTATGGTCTGAATGTCTTGAAAGAAAGCTCCCTCGCCCTGAGCAGCAAATCCCTGTGCACTCTGTGGACCAGCTGGTGCCTGAGGCTGTAGATGAAGGGGTTCAGCAGGGGTGACACTGTGGTGTTGAAGAAAGCTATTCCTTTGTTGAGGTCCAGCCTCCCTGTCTGCGTGGGGTTGAGGTACATGATGATTCAGCTCCCATAGCTCATCGACACCACCAGGATGTGGGAAGAACAGGTAGAGAAGGCCTTGCTGCGACCCCCAGCTGTAGACAGCCATAGCATAAGGCTGTGATCAATGTGGCAGCGAGCAGGTGCAGACAGCCACCAGGAAGGCCACCAGCTGCAGGAGCCTGGTGTCGACACATACTAGCTCCAGCGAAGGGGAGCTGTCGCAGAAGTGGTTGAGGATCTGCGGGCCACAGAAAGGGAGAGACAACATCCAGGCAAACAGCCCAGGCAGGACCAGGAGGCTGGCTGCCCAGCAGGCCAGCACCAGGGCGGAGCACACGCGAGGAGTCATGAGTGCTGGGTAGTGCAGCGGCCAGCAGATGGCCAGAAAGCGGTCAGTGGACATCACTGCCAGCAGCAGGGTCTCCACGGCACCCAGGGTGAAGTAGAGTATCATCTACACGAAGCAGGGTGGCGGGAGATGGCCCCGCGCGCCGCCAGCGGGTGTGCCAGCATCTGTGGGGACATTGTGGACGTGAAACCCACCTCCAGCAGGGAGAAGTGGCACAGGAAGAAGTGCGTCGGGGTGTGCAGGCGGCGGTCTGCCAAGGTGAGGGCGATGATGAGCAGATTCCCCAGCAGGGTCAGCGTGTAGGTGACCAGGAGGACCCCGAAGAAGAGGAGCTGGAGCCATCTCTTGTCTGTGATCCCCAGAAGCATGAACTCCAGGACGGAGGTGTGGTTGGCTGTGGGGATGGGCGCAGGGAGCTCCATCTGCAAGGGTTATAGGGTGTCCCTGTGGTCTCAGTAAACTCGGAAATGCAGGCGCAGTCAGTGTTACAAAGTCGCGACTTTCAGAATAACGCTCAGAACATCCTGAACACGTGAAAACCGTGTGAATGTGAGATCTCCCCAGCATTCTACCACACAAGGATGGAAAATAATTTAGACCTCCATGGTAAGGCACTCCTTTATGCCAGCACGCGGAAGGTTGACATAACACAATCAGGAATTCAAGATCAGCCTTGAGCTGGATAGATGACTCAACGATTAAGAGCAATGACTGTTCTTCCAGAGGTTCTAAGTTCAATTCCCAGCAACCACTTAGTGACTCACAACCATCTGTAATGGGATCTGATGACTTCTTTTGGTGTGTCTGAAGGCAACTACAGTGTACTTGTATAAAAAAAAATTTTTTTTTTTTTTCTGAGACAAGGTTTCTCTGTGGAGCCTTGGCTGTCCTGGAACTCTCTTTGTAGACCAGGGTGGCCTCGAACTCAGAGATCCACCTGCCTCTGCCTCCCAAGTGCTGGGATTAAAGGCATGAGCCACCATGGCCAGCAAATAAGTCTTTTTTAAAAATTGCCCTCACAGGAAGTTTCAAGCCAACCAGGGTTATATGAAAGTCCATTTCAAATAAATAAATAAATAAATAAATAAATAAATAAAATTTTCTCATAAAAATATTAATTAAATGATTTTTGCCTCTTGCCACACTCCAAGATGCTTATTAAGTACTGAAAGAAAAGTTTGCTAATCCAGCTTGATAGATATGATGAACCCATTGGAGGAGAGACCTAGTTCTTTGCAGAGGTTTTCCTTATATATGGACTGAGTCAATATAGTTTGAAATTGACCAGGTAATAGAATTTTTGTTTCATTTTCTACAACTGCCATGGTGAGTATAAGTTTCAATGGTAAAATATATATTTGCTACGTGCATAAGCCACTTTTGTGTCATTTACTTCCCTGTAGCCAGTACATGGATGAAGAGCCATGATGCCAGCCAGGGTTGGCTACACACACCCGCAGTCTCAGAACGGGGATGGTTTCCTGTTTCTCTGCAGCCCACTCCTACATAGCAAATGGATTGACTGGAGATCACAAAACTGGAGAGAGCTGGGTGCGGTGATGCACACCTGTAGTCACTTTCAATGCATAAGAGATTGAGGCAGCCACACCATGAGTCTGAGGCTTTGCCTGAGCTACACATTAAGACTCTGCTCTGAGAGTTTAAAAATATATATTACCTGGAATTTCTCAGTCCCCTTTGTAAAGAAGGGGCAGATTTTCCACATAAGCATATGATAGGAAATGGGCTACAGTGAGAAGGTTATGAATCAAACCAGCCCAAGTGACAGAAATGAGGAGTCTTAAGAATGGAATAGAAACACACACTCATACACACACACACACACACACACACACACACACACACACGTCAGACCCCTGTAAGGTTCAACCCCTTTGGTGGTCCAAAGGACTCTTTCACAGGGGTCCCATAGCAGAGATATCTTGCATATCAGGTATTTATGTTACGATCCATAGCAGTAGCAAAATTAAAGTTATGAAGTAGCAATGAAAATAAATTTATGGTTGGGGGTCTCCACAACATGAGGAGCTGTATTAAAGGGTCTCAGCATTGAGAAGGTTGAGACAAGAGCAGGGAGGGAGGGTCCACAGAGATAGACATGGGGACAAGAGGCAACTAGGGGAAAACACACAGCAAGGAGTGGTCAGAGAGCCAGTAGCAAAGGGAAGACACAGACTGGAGGAAGACAGAAGACAAGAAAAATAAAGAACAGCGGCTGGAGAAGGGAAGGGATCAAAAGCCCACAGGAAGGCAAAGAGAGAGACAAAGAAAGCCTTTCAGGTCTTTGGGAGACACTGAGCTAGCCTGGGCTCCTGAGACACAGTTATTACAGGAACCAGTATAAACTTGCCCTCAGCTTCCCCAAAGCCTCAGGCCTTAGGGACCCAGAGAACATCTAAATTTGTTTCACTCTTTTCCCGTGAATAACAAAAGTTTGAGTGATTAACTTGACTTCTTTCAGATGTTGCCCATGGGGACTTTTATTTGTTTGTTTGTTTGTTTGTTTGTTTATAGTATATCTTCTGTTGGGTGCTAGAAAGTTGGCTCATTGGTTAAGCCAGTGGTCCGTCCCTCCTCCCTGTGGTCTGAGGAATGTAATTAGCCCCTCCCTTCCGGAGCGAGGGGTGCCTATTATCTTATGACATTTCTCTTCCAGAAGGGGAGGGGTCCTGTGGAATTTTCTAAAGTTCCTGAACTGACCTCTGCAATTTGACCACCCACTACTTCTTCAATAACCCTATTCTAGCCTCATTAAAAAGTCTATGGTAGCCCATAAAAAGTCTATGGTGGCACATGCTCTCCCAACACTCAGGAGGCAGAGGCAGGTGGATTTCTGAGTTTGAGGCCAGCCTGGTCTATAAAGTGAGTTCCAGGACAGCCAGGGTATACAGAGAAACCCTGTCTCGAAAAACAAAAAACAAAACAAAACAAAAAAAGTTTATGGTGAGTCCTGCACAAGGCTCTCCTCCTCTACATCTTTAGTTATTTTCTTCTGCTCTGTGGCCCCCAGCTTTCTAGAAATGGGTTGAATAGAGACCACAAAGCAGGAGAGGGCTGGCACCATGGTGCAAGCCTTTAATCTACGCTCACGGGCAATTGAGGCAGGATTATTATGAGTTGGAGGCTAGCCTGCGCTACACAGTGAGACTCCCCTCCGAAGTAACGATTTTTTCCTGGAATTTATTAGTCCCCTTTATCATGAAGTGTCAAAGTTCTCTTTCTGGAGGTTTTCTACAGAGGCACGTGACAGGAAATGGGCCCAAGGGAGAGTCTCCAAAGGGAAACAGGCGCAGACACCCAAAGACAGTCAGACTCTGTAAAGTAAGACCGGGGCAGGACTAGAGATGGTGAAGAGAGGCAGCTGGGGAGAAACAAGTGGTCAGAGGGCTAGAGGGAGGGAAAGATACAGATCTGAGATAGAATGTAACAAAAATAAAAAACAGAGACAGAGAGGAGATTGGAAGGGATCGGAAAGGCAACAGGCAAACAGAAAGAAAGAAAGAAAGAAAGAAAGAAAGAAAGAAAGAAAGAAAGAAAGAAAGAAAGAAAGAAAGAAAGAAAGAAAGAAAGAAGGAAGGAAGGGAAAGCAAGCCTTTGAGGCCCTTGAGAGATCACACCCCAGTGTGAAAGGAGGGACTTTTTTTTTCTCTGTTCCCTAATTCCTCTTTGTCCCTGGGGACAAAGAACAGTTGTAAAACCCGCAGTCATCCCTAAGGGACTGACTAACTCAACCTCCTTCAAGCGTTTCTCTGTGGGAACTTGTTTGGATTTTTGTGTTTTGGAGAGAGTTGAGGGTTTTGTTTTGTTTTCTCCAACTGTTTGGTTTCTCCAAGAACTGTGTAACCGCTGGTTCCATTCAGAAGAGAGACAGAGCAAGAGTGAGTGAGGTCAGGAAGCAATGAAGGTGGAACCAGAGGTCAGAGAACAGATATATGTGATAAAGATCAGCTTTGCACAAGGCTGGACGAGGATGAGGGATCAAGAGTCAAGAGGAAAGAGTGTGAAGGATAAATGCACTGTTGATCAGGTAAAGTGCTAGAAGGAGAGCGGAAAACGTAAGGGGAGAATGAGGGGCTAGGCTGGACATGGTGGTGCGCACCTTTGATCCCAGCACTCCTAGGCAGAGGTTGCCAGATCTCTGAGTTCGAGGCCAGCAAAATCTACAAAGTGAGTTCGAGAAATACACAGAAAACCCAACTAATAAATAAATAAATGAACAAATAAATAAGAAAGAATAAGAATTAGGCAGCTGGGCCTTTAATCCCAGCACTTGGGAAGCAGAGGCAGGCGGATCTCTATGAGTTCAAGCCCAGCCTCATCTATAGAGTGAGTTCCAGAGCTGTACAAAGAAACCCTGTCTCGAAAAACTAGAATAAATAGTGAAGTAAACAAATAAATGAATAAGAACGAAGGCTAGGCAAAGGAGGCTGAGCTTTTGTGTTGGAAGAAAGTGAAAAAGCCCTTGTGGTAGGGAGCAGCTCCTCTGAGAACGGGTGAGAACAGGCATGGGAGGTGGGTGGTGGACGTGTGCAGAGCTGGATATCAAAGAAAGCTTTCACTGAAGAAAGGGGTTGTTGCAGGAATGCAGAAAACATGACAATGTGGAAGAAAGTATCAATCAAATGAGTGAAGATGCGGTTACACTTTGGGGACAGTACAAAGTAACAAGGAAGGAAGACCCCCCGACCGAGGAATAAACACATCTGCATACTATGTATAGAAGATCAAGGTACTGGAGAGATGGCTCAGGATTAAGGGCTCTAGAGCAGTGGGATTCAAGTCCCAGCCCTCACAGGGCAGCTCACAACTGTCTCTAACTCCAGTTCCACATCCCACTTGGCCTGAATGTAATGCACATATGTACGCATGCAGGCAAAGTACCTATACAAATAAAAGAAATACGCCACCATGCCCAGCTCGAGTTTGTTTGTTTAGGTGATAGCTATTTTGTCTGGGGTAAAATGAAATACCAAAGTAGTTCTACTTTGCATTTTCCCCAATGGTTAAGGAAACTGAATATTAAAAAAAAAAATTCGGGTTGGTGATATGGCTCAGTGGTTAAGAGTGCCGACTGCTCTTCCAAAGGTCCTGAGTTCAAATCCCAGCAACCACATGGTGGCTCACAACCATCCGTAATGAAATCTGATGCCCTCTTCTGGAGTATCTGAGGACAGCTACAGTGTACTTACATATAATAAATAAATAAATCTTTAAAAAAAAAATTTCATTGTTGCCGGGCAGTGGTGGTGCCCGCCTTTAATCCCAGCACTTGGGAGGCAGAGGCAGGCGGATTTCTGAGTTCGAGGCCAGCCTGGTCTACAGAGTGAGTTCCAGGACAGCCAGGACTACACAGAGAAACCTGTCTCAAAAAACTAAAGTGTGTGGGGGGGGGGCCATAGTAATATATTAAGCTTTTTTTTTTCCGAAATAGGGTTTGTGATACCTGCTTCACTAGGCTTTCCTACCCAAGGTTGTTGCCACCCCAGGGAAGGTCCCAGAGGGCCAGGAATACCACCACACTGCAGAGCTCTTTGAAGTAATTCACATAAGCTGATCCTAAATCTTTCACAGTCCAAGCATTATTCTCTCTCTCTCCCTCCCTCCCTCCATTCCTCTGTCCCTAGACTCCTCATCCCTCAGGTCCCCCAACTCCATTCTCAGCTCTCCACAACCCAGTTACCCTGTGATGGTGGGGAGTTTGGGAGTCCCCCAGTCCCAGGCTCTTCATCGCAGGCTTGTGGACCCCCGACTATTTGTTCCCAACTCTGTGCAATTTCCATGCCCAGGAGCTTGGGAAACCCAGGTTCTGCTTCCCACATCCTAGGCTGCATTTTCCCTAACCCTGAGCAGTGCATCGATGCTTCACTAGAGCCCAGCACAGGCTAAACACAGTTTAACATTTTTGAGCCCAGCATCCCAACCACGGGTCGAAATACAAACCCACACACTTGAGTTTGCACTGTAGTCTATATCTCCATCATTTGTCATTTATTGCTGTTGCTATTATTTGTCTGTGTTAAGTAAAGCATTTATTTACTAGTTTAACTGGTATAGTCTATGTTGGCTTATACATTCCAGAAACCCAGAAGTGTCTGTAGAGTTAATATATTTAATAAAAATAAATATGGAATTATAAATTATATTGCTTTCATAGCTCTTTTTGATAAGTAAAATTTATTGTTATTATTCTTTGTATAATATCTTTAAATATATATGTTATTTGTTCCATCTCAGAAAAATATGTACAAGGAATTAAAAAGTAGAAGGGCCCACCATGATAACATGGCCCAGTTCCAATATATGAAGGTGGGGTATATTTTTTTCTGTCCTATTTCTGCCATTTTTCTTTTGCCACATTGTTGCAAAAACAAAACAAAACGGAACAAAACAAAACAAAACCAAAAACTAAAACCTGCAGGACATTTTGTTTGTTCTACGAGAAGATGCATTGTGTATTTTAGTTCACTCAGACACTTTGAAGTGTAAACATGAAAGTTGTAAACCTTGCATGGTCCTAACTGAGGGCAAGTCAATACACTAGACATCGGTAGCAAAAGTATTGTCTATTCTACAGCTCT
>NC_000073.6:3271499-3276610 GCF_000001635.26 Mus musculus
TCTTCTCTCTCTCTCCCTCCCTCCCTCCCTCCCTCCCTCTCTCTCTCTCTCTCCCTCCCCCCCTCCTCTAAATTTCATGTGAATTGGTATTTTGCCTTCATGTATGTCTGTGTGAGGATGTCAGATCCTCTGGAACTGGAGTTACAGATGATTGTGAGCTACCTACCACGTGGGTGCTGGGAATCAATCCTGAGTCCTCTGGAAGAGCAGCCAGCGTTCTTAACCACTGAGCCCTCACTCCAGCCCCTCCCTCTGCCTCCTGACTTGCCTAAATGCTGCCTCAGGGAACCCTACATGGCCTAATGTCACTGTTCCTCCTGGGGACTGCGGGTGATGACTATGTTTTGTTCTTTTGGGGTGTGTGTGTGTGTGTGTGTGTGTGTGTGTGTGTGTCTGCAGCCTTGGCTAGCCTAGAATTCACAGAATGATGACGAACTTATGGGCCAATTAGTAGTTAAGAGCACTTGCTGCCTGGGTTTGATTTTTTAACATCCATGTCTTGTGGCTCATGATCAACTCTAATTTCAGTTCTAGGGCAGCAGATACCCTTCTGTGGCCTCCACAGATACCTGCATGTGTATGGTTCACATGTATGCATAAAGCTACACGCACTGTCTTAGTTTGGGTTACTGTCACTATGATGAAACACCACTACCTAAACCCATTGGGGAGGAAAGGGGTTATTTGGCTAAGGCTTCCACATCATAGTCTATATCACTGAAGGAAGTCAGGGCAGGAACTCAGATAGGTCAGGGACCTGGAGGCAGGAACCTATCTGATTCAGAGGCCACGGAGAGGCACAGCTAGATCTTATGGAGAGATATTTTCTTAATCGAGATTCTCTCCTCTAAGATGACTCTAGCCTGTGTCAAACTGACATAAACTTAGATGTGGTACCACTCTGCCTCACGCAGACTGTGAGAGTTCTTATGTGGTTAGGCTGTGTGGGTTATGGGAGCCGGCTATGTCATCTTCCTATGTGCTCCCCACGTGTGAAGCTGAACATGAAGGCAATGCGACCAGCTGCAAAGACGGGAAATGAATGTGATGCGGGGAGGCCGCAGATGAAACCATATCTGTGTCTCATTATTTCTATTTTTTCTCATTGTGATTTATTATATAACATGGACCTCACAGGACTGCTCAGTGACTGAAGAATTTAATGAGCAGAAACCATTTAACCATTGCTAGAGTGCTGCCTTAGGCCTCATTAAATCTGTGGGGACAAGGAAGGATAAAGAAAGTTGGGCATTGTTCATGCCTGCAATCCCAGCACTCTGGAGGCTGTAGTAGAAGGATCATGAAGAGTTTAACACCAGCCAGTAGTTGATGCATTTTTGCCCCTAACCCCTGACTAGACTGGAAACTTCTATGTACAATGGGTTAGACTGGAAATCTGAGATCTGCCTACCTCTACTTCCTGAATGCTGAGATTAAATGTTTGCAACACTACACCTGGCTACATAGTGAGTTTGAGGTTAGTCTGTACTATGTAGTAAGACTCTGTTTCAAGGAAGGAAAAGACGAAGAGAAGAGGAGGCAAGAAGAAGAACTTTTTCTTTTCTTTAAGATTTATTTGCCAGGCGGTGGTGGCGCACGCCTTTAATCCCAGCACTTGAGAGGCAGATGCAGGCGGATTTCTGTAGGCCAGCCTGGTCTACAAAATGATTTCCAGGACAGCCAGGGCTACACAGAGAAACCCTGTCTCGAAAAACCAAAAAAAAAAAAAAAAAAAAAAAAAAAAAAGGTTTATTTATTATTATACACTGTAGCTGTCTTCAGATGCACCAGAAGAGGGCATCAAATCTCATTACGGGTAGTTGAGCCATAATGTGGTTGCTGGAAATTGAACTCAAGACCTTTGGAAGAGCAGTCAGTACTCTTACCCTCTGAGCCATCTCGCCAGCCCAGTTTCTTGGCCATCGCCTGCTCATCCCCACAGGACCAGTCCCGTGTGTGTCCATCCTCGGGGGGTCTTTCTCATCTCGCCAGCCCCAGAAGAGCTTTTTCTTTGAGATGCTATCTGACTATGTAACTGGAACTAGTCTTGGAAGTCTGGATATCATGTTCCTCTGGCCTTAACTTATTTTATTTTATTTTATTTGTTTTGTTTTTTCGAGACAGGGTTTCTCTGTATAGCCCTGGCTATCCTGGAACTCACTTTGTAGACCAGGCTGGCCTCGAACTCAGAAATCCGCCTGCCTCTGCCTCCCGAGTGCTGGGATTAAAGGCATGTGCCACCACACCCAGCTGTTTCTTAGCTTTTTAATTATTGTTTCTTTCTAGTGGTCTTTGTAAGAGTGTAGAAGCATTCCTTCTCTGATAATGTTAAATTTGTAAGTTTCAGGTGACATATGAAACCTTTTTTAAGATTTTTCTCAAAAGTTTTGAAAAGCTATTAGCCAGAATCATGGTGTAATAAGACATAATGTTTTTTCCTTTAAAAATTTTAAGTGCTTTTGTAGAGTTAAGAAGCTGTTGTACATTTATGATTTAATAAAATAATTCTAAAGGAAAAAAAAAGAATTATTTATTTTATGTATATGACTACACTCTTAACCACTGAGCCATCTCTCCAGCACCTGGCCTTAACTTTTGAGAAGTTGTATTACAAATGTGCACAATCAACCATGTGTGACTCTAATGAAGCAAGCTTCCTTCCTCCTATTTATTTATTTATGGCAGAGTCTTTTCTAAATTTAATAATTTTATGTATATGAGTACACTGTAGCTGTCTTCAGAAACACCAGAAGAAGGCATAGGATCTCATTACAGATGGTTGTGAGCCACCATGTGGTTGCTGGGATTCGAACTCAAGACCTCTGGAAGAGCAGTCAGTGTTCTTAACCACTGAGCCATCTCTCCAGCCCTGAGACAAGATCTTTTTGTTTTGTTTTGTTAGTTTGTTTTGTTTTTGAGATAGGATTTATCTTTATAACAGTCCTGGCTATCCTGGAACTGGCTAAGTAGACCAGGCTAGCCTCAAACTCACAGAGATCTACCTGTTTGTACCTCTCAAGTGCTAGGATTAAAAGTTTATGCCATAAAAGTTTATGCCATAAAATTTTATGCCATAAGCCGGGCGTTGTGGTGCACACCTTTAATCCCAGCACTTGGAAGGCAGAGGCAGGTGGATTTCTGAGTTCGAGGCCAGCCTGGTCTACAAAGTGAGTTCCAGGACAGCCAGGGCTATACAGAGAAACCCTGTCTCGAAAAACCAAAAAAAGAAAGAAAGAAAAAAGAAACCACCTGAGACAGATGGGTTGGCAGGATGGCAAGTGGGTAAAGGTTCCTGTCACCAAGACTGATGATCTAGCTCCAAATACCGGTGGAACCCACCTGGTAGGTGACGAGAACAGATTTCCTAAAAGCTGTCCTTTGACTTCTACATCTGTGTCACACATGTTCACAAAATGCGGACACAGAGAAATCAAAACATTAATGTAATGTTTCAAAGAGAAAAGCAAACAAATAGGGTAGGGCCTGTAGTTCAGCTGGTAGGCATTTGTCCAGCATGCAGGCAGTCTCACTTCCATCCTCTGACAAACCTGGCCTGGTGGCAAGCTAGCATTCAGCAAGGAAGCAGAAGGATGAGACGAGCAAGCTAGGTATGGTGGCACCGGCCTTTAATTTCAGCACTCAGGCAGCAGAGGCAGGTTGATCTCTGTGAGTCCAAGGCCAGCCTGTTATACAGAGAGTGAGTTCCAGGACAGACAGGGCTACACAGAGAAGTGCTGTTTGGAGGAGGAAGAGGAGGAAGAAGAAGAGGAGGGAGCCGGGCAGTGGTGGTGTCTTTAATCCCAGCACTTGGGAGGCAGAGGTAGTGGATTTCTGATTTCGAGGTCAGCCTGGTTTACAGACTGAGTTCCAGGACAGCCAGGGCTACACAGAGAAACCCTGTCTCGAAAAAAATCAGCCCCCCTCCCCCCAAAAAAGATAGGGGAGGAAAAGGAACAAGAGAGGAGGGAAAGATAGAGGAGGGAAGGGGAAGGGAAGGGAGGGGAAGAGAGAGAAGAAAAGGGCTTAGTCACACAGCAGCCTGTGATCCATCATCTGTGTCTGCCAGGGCAAGGACTTTGTTTTCTTCAGACCTCCATCAGTGTTTATAAGGCAGAAAGCCCTCTTATAGAGACTTCCAGATAAAGGAATTTCCTTACAGCTTACAGGGCTAGGCTCCCTGTGCCCACCCATGAGAGAGCACGGGCGAGCATCAGTCCATCTGTGTCCCCCCCATCCATGCCCCAGCATATCACCCTCCTCCCTACCACTTTGCTACAGCAGTAGTCTTTCATCCCAGAGGTTGCTGCAGTTGGAGGCCGAGAATGGTGACTCTCTTGAGCTTAAGGCCAGCCTGGTCTACAGGGTGAGTTCTAGGATAGGCCAGACTACACAGAGAAACCCTGTCCTGAACCCCACCCCACCCCACCCCAAAAATATTTCAAACCAGAACTGGAATTGTGTCATTTCCTGCCTCTGATTGCTTCCCTTTATACTTGAACGAAAGCCAGATGCGTCTCACATCCTGGCCTGCTTTATATTCAGCTTCCAGTTTCGTCATATTTCCCTCCAGCACTCCATGACACTGAACACTGGGCTATGGGGCTTTTCATTCTGGATTCCACATCCTGGACCCTTACATCAACCCTGCTATCTGTTTGGAATGCCCAGCCTTTCCTGAGATATTTCCATGGCTGTTTTTTCTTTATCCTTTAGTTCTTGGCTTAAATGTTATCATTTCAAAATCCTTAAGAAATTAAAAATAGAACCACCATATGATGAAGCAATCTGACTTCTGGGTATACATCCAAAGGAAAGGAAAGCAGTGTTTGGAAGAGGCATCTGCACCCTATGTTTGTGGAGACCCTAGTCTCAGCAGCCAAGAGAAGTAGCCTGAGTGCCCACCAATGGATGAATGGATAACAAAAATGAGATATATATTTGTAATGGACTATTATGCAGCCTTAAAAAAAAAAAAAGCCGGGCTGGGGGGCTGGGGGTGTAATCCAGTGGTTTGGTTCTAGGTTGGAGCCTGTAAGAATTTGGAGTCCATCCTCAGGACAGAAAAGAAAGAAGGAAGGGAAGGAGGGAGGGAGGGAGGGAGGGAGGGAGGG
>NC_000073.6:3276710-3288656 GCF_000001635.26 Mus musculus
GGCTGGGAAGGGAAGTCAGGACTGGAACTCAAGCAGGTCAGAAAGCAGGAGCTGATGCAGAGGCCATGGAGGGATGTTCCTTACTGGCTTGCTTCCCCTGGCTTGCTCAGCCTGCTCTCTTATAGAATCCAAGACTACCAGCCCAGGGATGGCACCACCCACAAGTGGACCTCCGCCCTTGATCACTAATTGAGAAAATGCCTTACAGCTGGATCTCATGGAGGCATTTCCCCAACTGAAGCTCCTTTCTTTGTGATGACTCCAGCTTGTGTCAAGTTGACACAAGGCCAGCCAGTACAGTAACTGAAATAAATTTGACATAGAAGAAATCACTCACATACGAAAAAGAAGAAACGGTCCAACTCAGGAAAGCTAAGAGTAAAAGGTAGCAGCAGGGTCAGAAGAGAGGGGGAGGGAGGACTGTGGGCGCTGATGCTCCAAGGACACAAAGTTTCAGTGGGGCAGACAGGAAGAAAAAGGCCAAGAGGCTAACAGGGCAACTCTAGCTGACAGCAATGATTGGTGTTCTTGAAAACTGCTAATTAGTGGAGATGAGAGTGGGGTGGGGGTGGCAGAAGTCTTTAATCCCAGCAGTCTAGAAAGTAGAAGCAGGAGGATCTCTGAGAGTTCCAGGCCAACATGCTAGCTACACAAAGAAACCCTGTCCCTTTAGAAAAGGGGGAGGCGGGGCTTGGGGATTTAGCTCAGTGGCAGGTGGGTTCAGTCCTCAGCTCTGGGGGGAAAAAAAAGGTTGCTACATAGATTGCTCTGGGGGGGTTGTTTTGTTGTTTGAAACACAACCTCTCTGTATACACCGTTAATTAGCCACTCTTCATCCTCTGTTTTAGCTTCCCAGGGTTGGGGTTGTGAGTGTGCACGGCTGGTTCAACATCAGAAATAGATTTAAAAAAAAAAAAGATGTATTTATTTGTTTTATGTGAGTATACTGTTGCTGTCTTCACACACACCAGAAGAGGGCATCAGATACCATTATGGATGGTTGTGGACCACCATATGGTTGCTGGGAGCTGAAATCAGAAACTGGAAAAGCAATCAGTGCTCTTAACCATTGAGCCATCTTTCCAGCCCCTTTTAAAGTTGTTATTATTATTATTATTATTATTATTATTATTATTTTGAGACAAGGTTTCTCTGTATAGTCCTGGCTGTCATAGACTCTATAAACCAGGCTGTCCTCAAACTCACAGAGCTCCAACTGCCTCTGCCTCTTGAAACCTGAGATTAAAGACACGTGGCACCACCAGCTGGGCAGAATAGATTTTAAGTGTTCTGAACATGTGAAAAAAATAATACATTGCCAAGTGAATGCTTTTAATGCTAGCACTTGGGAGGCAGGGACAGGCAAATCAGTGTGACTTCGAGGCCAGCCTGGTCTACACATAGAATTCCAGGCCAGGCAGAACTGCAGTGAGGCCCTGTCTTCAATAAGTAAATAAAGAAAAGACAGTATGGGAGGTGATATATACATGAAATAGCTTATCATTCCACAGTCTATATGGAAGTTAAAATATGTGTGTACTACAGACTTATGCAACACAGGGCTAAGTATTAAGACCCTGTTTACGTTTTCATTTAAGATTTATTTATTTATTCCCTGTATATGAATACATTGTCATTATCTTTGGACAGACCAGAAGAGGGCATAGGATCCCACTACAGATGGCTGTGAGCCACCATGTGGTTGCTAGGAATTGAACTCAGGACCTCTGGAAGGACAGTCAGTGCTCTTAACCGCTGAGCCATCTCTCCAGCCCCCTTCATCTCGGATTTTTAAAAACTGAAACTTTGGGACTGGCAAAATGGCATAGCAGGTAAAAGTGCTTTGCTACTGCTATTTCTAAGTAGTAAAAAAAAAATTTAAAAAATATCAAATGTTTAACTGGAAAAGGGTAAATAATGCCTGTAATTGCAGGACTCAGGAGGCTGAGGCACTTAGTTCACTATGAGTTCAAGGCTGGCAAGTTCCAGGCCAGCCAAGACCACATACTGAAACCCTATCCCCTCTCCCCCAACAGCAATTCTGGGTGTTTCGGTGCAGAATGAAACTTCTAAGATAATTTTTGTTTGTTTTTGGGTTTTTTCAAGACAGGGTTTCTCTGTGTAGCCCTGGCTGTCCTGGAACTCACTCTGTAGACCAGGCTGGCCTCGAACTCAGAAATCCACCTGCCTCTGCCTCCCAGGTGCTGGGATTAAAGGCGTGTGCCACCATACCCGGCTGTTTTACTTCTTTTAAAAAAGACTTATTGGGGTGGATGAGAATGGCTCAAGGGGAAATAGCACCCGACCGCTCTTCTGAAGGTCCAGAGCTCAAATCTCAGCAACCACATGGTGGCTCACAACCATCCGTAACGAGATCTGACTCCCTCTTCTGGAGTGTCTGAAGACAGCTACAGTGTACTTACATATAAATAAATAAATATATATATAAATAAGTAAATATATATAAATAAATAAATATATATATTTATAAATAAATATATAAATAATATAATATATAATATATAAATAAATATATATATATTTATAAATAAATAAATAAATAAATAAATCTTTAAAAACAAATAAAAAATAAAAAAGATTTATTTGTGTAATTTATGTACATGAGCTCCCGAGAGCATTTGTACATGTGCATTTTAAATACATGATTTGCCTTTTCTTTTCTTTTTTTTTTTAAGATTTATTTGTTTTTAACTTATATGAGTGCACTGTAGCTGTCTTCAGACACCAGAAGAGATCGGATCCCATTACAGATGGTTGTGAGCCACCATGTGGTTGCTGGGAATTGAACTCAGGACCTCTGGAAGAACAGTCAGTACTCTTACCCGCTGAGCCATCATTGCAGTGCTGCCCCCCACCCCTTTTATGCACATTGGTTTTTGCCTGCATGTATGTCTGAATGAGGGTGTCAGGTGCCCTAGAAAAGGAGTTACACAGAGCTATGAGCTGCCTTGTGGGTTCTGGAAACTAAACCCTGATCCTCTGGAAGAACAGCCAGTGCTCTTAACTGCTGAGCCATCTCTTTAGCCCCTTGATTTGCTTTTTGAGAGTGTTTGCATATACTGGCTTTCATATTCTTGTACGTTTCCCCACCACCACCACCGCACTCCACCCCCCCCCACTCTCACTCCCACCCCCAAATCCCCTATCCCTACTCTGACAGGGTTTCTCTGTATTGGCCTGGGCTCTGTAGACCAGTCTGGGATGGAACTCACAGATATCCTCCTCCCTCTATCTCCAGAGTTCTGGGATTAAAAGCAAGCACCACAAATATCTGGCTCTAAAATTTATGGTACTTTTATTGTTTTTACTTACAATTTGATTGTTTGCTTGGTTGTTTTGTTTTGTTTTTTAATTTTAATTATAATTTTTTCGAGACAGGGTTTCTCTGTGTAGCCCTGTTGTCCTGGAACTCACTCTGTAGACTAGGGTGGCCTCGAAGTCAGAAATCCGCCTGCCTCTGCCTCCCAAGTGCTGGGACTAAAGGAGTGTGCCACTATTGTCTGGCACTTGTTTGTTTTTGAGACAAGGTCCCATGTAGCTCAGTTGTGTAACTCAGACTGATCTTTATTGATCCTGCTGCCTCAGCCTCCTGAGTGCTGGAATGACAGACCTGCTCCTCCTGCACACAGCAACTCTGGGGGAACTGAGCTGAGAGGCCCTGAGAGCTACTTTAATCTTTTCTAAAGACATTGTCTCAGATGACTGCTCTCTTAAAAGTCCACCACCTCTCAACTCGGCCACACCCAGGTCTAAGACCTCACTCAGTGCAAGACTCTTTTTGGGTGGGGATGACGAGAGGGATGGCACTCAAATTATAATCCACAGCACACAGTTAGAGAAGAAAGGTACAAAGAAAGGTACAAAGAAGTCTGGGAATGTTTCAGAGCAGCAGCAGGGAGAGGTGTGATTGGTCAGTGTCATTTGGGTACCCTGAACAGAGTTGCTGGTGACAAGCCTCACAAGCAGGCTGTCAGCTAAGCAATGTGACTTAGGAAGCATTCCTTTGGCTGTCTATGCTTGGCTTTCTGACAAATCCCAGGGCCTGATTCTAGCCTTCCCATGGCTTCCCGTGATTTACTCGGCTCCCTTGGACAGACCCACTTCTCCTTTCCTCGTTTGCAAATTCATAATCTTCAAAGAGCCAGGTTAGGCACAAGTCACCATGGCTGTTTGTCCTTCGGAGACCCTGGGAAATTCCCCCTGAAGGAGTTGGAGACGGGTTCTCATGTGGGAAAGCGAGCCTCCTTTCCACACAATGCAGATTGGATTAACAGATGGCAGCTATGTCATCTTTAAACCGAGGAGGATGAAGTGTCTGTTTTGAAGGCGTGGGCAGCATTGGGGAACAGAGGAGGAAGGAAATCTACTTGATTTTCTAAAGTTGCTAAATGCATTTATCAGATTGGAAATGAATCAAGCTTCCTTGTTGAGGGAACTGCATTAACAATGAAGAGTTAAGACAATGTAACAGGGGCTGCTGACATGGCTCCTTGAGTAAAGGAATACAGGTGGCTGTATCCAAACCTGACCACCTCAGATTCTAAATGGGCCGAAGGAGAGAACTGACATTTTCACAAATGGTCCAACGACTAGCATGTCCTACACACACAGACACACAATTAAAAATGGGGGCCATTGAGATAGCTCAGTGAATAAAGGCGCTTGCTGCTAAGCTTCACTACCTGAGTCCAACTCCCGGGATCCACAGGTGGACCAAGAGAAAATGACTCCCACAGATTCTCCTCTGATCTCCACACACGGTTTCTATCCTGGACACAAATACACATAATAAAGTATTTGGATGCCGTAAAATTATTAAGGGGCTCGAGAGATGACCCAGGGATTAAGAGCACTGGTTGCTCTGCACAAAACTGGGGTTCAGTTTTCAGCACCCACATGGTAGCTCACAACCATCCAGATCCAAGGTATCTGATATTCTCTTGGGGCCTCTGTGGGTATCAGGCATATATATCATGGTGCACACATATACACTTAGGCAAGCACTCATACACATAAAAAATAAAATAAATCATTAGAAGTTTTTAAGATAATGCAGTAATGCATAAATTGTTCTCTTTCTTTTTCTCTGGTACACAGTGGTGACCTGGCACTTCGCAAGTATAACAATCTGCCTGCCTCTTTAGTGCTGAAACTACAGCTATGACTGCGCAGAACCACAGCAGACAAGGTGCACGACTTAAAAGTGGAATCAGGAAATCGTGTTTACAGAAAAGGAAAAAGCTCAGGGTAGAGTCTTACTGGGAGAAAACTGAGAATGTTTGAGCCATTGAGGTGGCTCTGCTGGTAAAGGCACTTTTGGCGGAGAAAGACAACCCAAGTGTGTGATCCCCAGGATCCGAATTAGTGGAAGGAGAGAAAAAACTGTAAGTTGTCTGTTGACCTCCACAGATATGCTCTGGTATACCTCTCTCAACAATATAAACAAATACATATCGTTTTCAAAGGCTTTCTTTCTTCATGTGATGTGCAGGGATGTTTTGACTGGGTTTATCTGTGCACAGCATGCAGTCCCCTTGGAGGCCAGGAGGAGAGCTGGATTTGCTGGGACTGCAGTTACAGATGGATGTAGTGCTGGGACTTGAACCCAGGCCCTCTACAAGAATGAGTGCTCTTAAACACCGAGGCATCTCTCCAGACCCTAAAATGTAACTTTTTAAAAGATTTTTTGGTTTTTTGTTTGTTTGTTTTTGTTTTTTGTTTTCTGAGACAGGGTTTCTCTGTATAGCCCTGGCTGTCCTGGAACTCACTTTGTAGACCAGGCTGGCCTTGAACTCAGAAATCTGCTCGCCTCTGCCTCCCGAGTGCTGGGATTAAAGGCGTGCACCACCACGCCCAGCAGCTTTTTTTTTTAAAGTGTGCATATCTATCAGATATAGTAGTACAAGCCTGTGATCCCAACACCTGAGAGATGGAGGCTGGAGGGTCAGAAGTTCAAGGCTACTTAAGGGAGTCCAAGGACAACTCCCCTCCATATTTTTGAGTTCAAGTGTGTGTGTGTTCTTGTTTAATTATGGTTTATCTAAAAACTGGAAAGACAAAGAAAACTACAAAACACTAAGAGAAATGTTTCGGGTGTTTGCGACAGTATGGAAGTACACAAGCGTGGGTTCTCTTGTTGTTGATTTTCTTGTTTACTGGATTTTTGGAGACAGGATCTCATTATGTAGCCTTGACTGGCCTGGAATTACTATATCAACAAGACTGGCCTCAAGACTGCCTCTGTCTCCAGAGTGCTGGACTTAAAGGCATCCTAACTTGCTCTTTCGATTTTTTTGAGACAGGATCTTATGGCATCCTTTGTGATTTCTGGATTTGACACAACTGGGGTGACAAAGGACTGAAGAAAGGACAGCCACACACAGACATAATGGGATGGGTGGACTCTCCTTGATCATATGGTACGGCATAAATTAATCAACAAATTGAAACCCACTATATTCATCATGTTTAGCCCAGGAGGAGTTAGCTAATACTGGTGCCAGGTGTCCTCTGAAGGACAGTTTCAGGTTGCAGTCATTCTGAGAGGAGTGTGCAGCTGCTACCGCGTGTGCAGTTTTGTACACACTGGCCATATTCTCAGTAAGAACAGAGGCGAGCCGGGTGGTGGTGGCGCATGCCTTTAATCCCAGCACTCGGGAGGCAGAGGCAGGTGGACTTCTGAGTTTGAGGCCAGCCTGGTCTACAGAGTGAGTTCCAGGACAGCCAGGGATACACAGAGAAACCCTGTCTAGAAAAAAACCAAACCAAACCAAACCAAACCAAACCAAACCAAACCTAAAAACAAAGGAGAGCTTTGCTGTAACTCAGGCTCACCTTGGGGGAAGGCCTTATCACGGCCATGAGCCTGAGGCATTGAGGACCATGTGAAATAGTGTACCTCTACTCAATATTTTATCTTCACTTAACACATTCACTGTGCACTTCCTCTGCTGCCCCCAGAGTCTCGTGTATCCCAAGCTAGCCCTGAACTCACTATGCAGTATAGGACGACCTTGAACTCCTGATGGTCTTGTCTTACATCATGAGTGCTGGGATGACACGCTGACTGCTACAACACCCAGCTAAATATTATTTATTTATTTATTTATTTATTTATTTATTTATTTATTTATTTAGAGGGTCTCTTTACTGTCCTGGAACTCACTATGTAGACCAGGCACCTGGGTGCTGGGATTAAAGGATTGTACCACATGCCCAGTCTAATATTTTGATTTTAAATGTATCAGTACACTATTTCCTTAAACATGTATTATAGCTGGCCAGTGGCAGCATATACCTTTAATCCCAGCACTCAGGAGGCTGAGGTAGGTGGATCTCTGAGTTCAATGCCAGCTTAATCTACAGAGTGAGTTGCAGAACTGCCAGGGCTACACAGAGAAACCCTGTTACAAAAACAAAGCCAAAGGAAAAACAAAATAAAAAAATTTTAAAAAACACCCAAAGCTAGTATATTGTGGCATATGTTACCTTATTCCATGCACATAAAATATTGTCCTAGTTTGTGTTCCATTACTGTGATAAACCATAACCAAATGTAACTTAGAGAAATTTAGGTTTACGGTTCCAGAGAGATAAATCCATGACAGAGAGGAGGCATTGCAGCAAGCAGTGGCGCAGTGGCCAGTGTCAGAAGCAAAAGCTTAAAGATCTTTTTCTTTTCTTTTCTTTTCTTTTCTTTTCTTTTCTTTTCTTTTCTTTTTCCTTTTTCCTTTTTCCTTTTTCCTTTTTCCTTTTTCCTTTTTCTTTCTTTCTTTCTTTCTTTCTTTTTTTTTAAAGAGAAGTAAGCCTTTATTTCCATTTTTCTCAAATTAAGCAGGCTAACTTGGTTGCTTTGAGGGGATTAGTGGAAGAGACCAAACCCCTTTTCCTCATCTGATTCCTCTGACTCTTCCTTTGCTTCAGCCTTGGCTGCAGCAGGCCCAGCAGCCACAAATTCAGATGGATCAGCCAGGACGGCATTGACCTTTTCAGCAAGTGGGAAGGTGTACTCAGTCTCCACAGACAAAGCCAGGACCTCTTTGTACTCATTGATGATGGAGTGTGGCACCGAGGCAACAGTCCTCTGCAGACAGATGCTGGCCACATTGTGGACACCCTCGAGGAAGCGAGAGTGCAGGGTCTGCCCTGTGATACCCAGTACTTCCGGGTTATAAATGCTGCCGTTGTCAAACACCTGTTGGATGATCAGCCCGAAGAAGAAGGCGGAGATGTTCAGCGTGTTCAGCAGTACGATTTCACTTGCTTCTACCTTGTCTCCGGTTTTTATCAGCTCTGAATTTCAATGGTGCCTCTGGAGCTTTTAGGTGGGGCCTAAAGAGGTCTTCTCAGGCCCCAGACCATTGTTCTGAGCAGGGACAGTGACCTCGCATGGGGCGATGGTACCAGTACGTGCAGCGGCTGGCACCTTACTGGCCAGCAGAATGTTCCTAATCTCCGTGAGGTTCTCCTTGGTGAACCTGAAGGCCACGTTCCCCCGGATGTGAAGCAGCAGTTTCTCCAGAGCTGGGTTGTTCTCCAGGTGCCCCCTGATGGCCTTGCGCACCATGGTATTCTTGCCCATCAGAACCACAGCCTTCCCTTGAAGGGACATGCAGATCTGCTGCATCTGCTTGGAGCCCACATTGTCTGCTCCCACAATGATGCCTTTTGGGTAATCATTCAAAGGTTGGACGATTTTAAGGAAGTAGTTGGACTTCCAGGTCGCCCTGTCTTCCCTGGGCATCACGGCAGTGCGTCAGGGATTGACGAGGATGCCTGGTGAAAGACAAGATCATATTTTTTTAAAAATGATTTATTTATTTATTTTATGTATATGAATACACTGTAGCTATCTTCAGACACACCAGAAGAGGGAATTGGATTCCATTACAGATGGTTGTGAGCCACCATGTGGTTGCTGGGAAATGAACTCAGGACCTCTGAAAGAGCAGCCAGTGTGCTCTTAACCACTGAGCCATCTCTCCAGCTCCTACAGATCACATTTTTTAAACAGTAAGCATAAATCAAAGAGAGTGAACTGGGGCTAGGACAAGACTATCTCAACCACCACCCCAGTGACATACCTCCCCTGACAAAACCACACCTCTCATGGCAGTTGAGTTCCATGTCAATTTGACAGGAGCTGTAGTCATCTCAGAGGAGAGAACCTCAATTTAGAAAATGCCTCCATAAGATCTAGGTATATAGGAAGGCCTGTTGCATGTGTTCTTAATTAGTGATTGATGGGGAAGACTCCAGCCCATTGTGGTGTGGTACCTGGGTTAGTAGCCCTGAGTTCTATAAGAATGTAGACTGGGGCCGGGCGGTGGTGGCGCACACCTTTAATTCCAGGTCTTGGGAGGCAGAGGCAGGTGGATTTCTGAGTTCGAGGCCAGCCTGATCTACAAAGTGAGTTTCAGGACAGCCAGGGCTGCACAAAAGAGGAAGAAGAAAAGAAAGCATTCTTGTTGAAGGTCTAAGAAACAAAAGAGAAGTGGTTTGTGTGGCGGGGCTATGGATAGCAGAGTTGACTGATACTTGACTCTTCTGGAACATAACCTCAGTTTAGAACTGAGGTCAGTAGCTACCAAACATTTTCTCATGGCATAGAGCCAAAATAACTGGGAAACTAATTTGCAAAAATTTGTTTTTATCATTAAAAAAAATTTGTATATGGGTGTGTGTGTGTGCAAAGTCCCTGAAGTTCAGAAGAGGGCATCAGATTTCCTGGAGTGAGAGTTACGGTTGATTGTGACCCACGAATTGTGGATACTAGGAACTGAACTCAGGTCCTCTGCAAGAGCCATAAATGCAATTAACTGCAGAGCCACCAGCAGCCCCATGGGAGCTTTTTCCTTTGTTAAATAACATCTCACACAGCCAGTGGTGGCTGGGGATCTCTTTAACCCCAGCACTTGGCGTGGGGGGCGGGGGGCAGAGGAAGATGGGTCTCTGTGAGTTTGAGGCCTTCCTAAGGTAATATAAAACTTTGCTCTTCTAGATAATCTGAGTTCAGGTCCTAGCACCCATACAATGGTTCACAACTATCTCTCAACATGTAGGATATCTGACTCCACCTTCTGGCCTCTAAGAGATGCATGTGGTACACATCCAATCCATGCAAGCACACACACACACACACTAGCATAAAATATTCTTTTAACTAAATCATAAGACAGAAAAGGATTTGATTGTTTATCTAGAAAATAAAACGTACACAGTAGGCATATAGAAATTGTGGAATGAAAGGCACCTCATAGTTTGTATCTTATTAGCTCTTCAGTAGCCACCTCTGCTGTGTCATATGGTAGACCATCCGGCTGCTTGGTGTCTCTTGATCAGCCCTTCCATGAATACTTCAGGATTCGGCAGAGAGTTCCTAAGCAAAAATGGCTACAGTCGACCGTAAAGGATTTATCTCACCAATCTTAGCCAGCCACAGCTTTGATGAATGTCCACCTTGCTGCTGGCAGCAACACTTGGTGAGGCCCCTAAAGCAGCACAGCTTACTAGGAAGGCTAGCCAGATGCCCAGTCTGCTGAGGATCACGTTGGACCTCTTCCATCATGGGTTGGGCAATAAGTTTTTCTTCCATGGAATAAGTAACTCTGTGCTTGTTATTTGCTTTCCTCGCCCTTTGCACCCCTGCCAAGAGCAGCCTGTGTGTGCACAATGAATGGCTCTATTCATCGTTCACTGTCATGTTAAACCGCACACTACGGCTTCTGATCAAGGGACTCCGTTTATTTGGAAGTTGGTATGAGTTTGGAGAGGGGTTGGTTGTTCATGTCCCGCAACACTTCCAAAGCAGCTAGCCCCCTGGAACACAAGCACAGCCTGCTGGGCAGGGAGCAATAGTGATGATGGGTTTGGGACATTTGGGTGGGGGTTCTGTCCTAAAAGGTGGGTAAACACGGAACCAGTAGCACATACATGATCACAGGTTACACAGATCTGGGAAGCCTAGGGTTATTATATTTCTCCAAAATTACACCCTGTGACTCACTCTTCAAATGTTTGCAAACTGGGCTGGGGGAAGACCTCAGTGACACAGTGTTCAGCCTAGCGTGTTTGAGGTCGGGGTCAGTCTTCAGCAACACGCACTTACATAACCCAGGGGCTTCTTCTATCTTGCTCATGCTACCCTGAACACAGAGGTGTTTTGATTTTTGTTTGTTTTACATTTACCTTTGGATGACGATGGTGGTGGTGGTGGTGGTGGTGGTGGTGGTGGTGGTGGTGGTGGTGGTGATGGTGGTGGTAGTGGTAGAATGCATGCCATTGCATGACACACTGAACCTGTGTCAGTCAGAGGAAAACTTTTGGGAATCAGTTCTCTCCTCTACCACATGGTAGATGTGGTACACAAATGATCAGCCTTGCCTTAACCCGATGAGCCATCTCAGTACCTACACAGGACATACTTCCAACACAGGACTGAGCATGGCAAGTTTTGTGAGCCAAGACTCCTGTAGGTCATTTGAGATAGCTCCAACTTGGTTTCTGTGATGGTGATGGTGGTGATGTGACTGACTTGAGTAGAGGGGAGAGAGATGTTACTAAGCCTGAACTCTTGGGACTAAGGAGGCTTGTGAATACAATCTGTGGGAAACCCAACCTGTTATTTATAGACTATAGGCTTCTGTGAGCCTGTGGTGTGTGTGTGAAATGCCTGATGCTAGACATAGTAAAAACTTCTCCTTAGGGGGCTGAAGAGATGCCTCAGCAGTTAAGAGCATTTGGCCAAGCCAGGCTTGGTGGTGCAGTCCTTTGATCCCAGCACTCAGGAGGCAGAGGCAGGCAGATTTTTGAGTTCGAGGCCAGCCTGGTCTACAGAGTGAGTTCCAGGACAGCCAGGGCTACACAGAGAAACCCTGTCTCTAATTTAAGGGAAAAGAAAGAAAGAAAGAAAGATTTTTGAAAAAA